>NC_090181.1:21352115-21484615 GCF_024679245.1 Pseudorasbora parva
CGCCCAACAATGCAGATATTCTGCAAAGAGAGCAGTTAACCGGATAATAAGATCTCTCTAGAAAGAATGTTGAATTCTAATCATCATTAGCATCATGGCATGGTGAATGATGGTTGAGGACCTGGACTATTAACGCTAGGTGTGTGGGGTCAGTCTTAATAAGGAATGACTTTTCTTTCCATCCATCAGTCAGGCGCTTAACCACATGTCAACGTTTCTACAAAGTGTAATGATCACAGAGCTGCATTTACATAATTTTAAAACTAGGTGAAAAATTAAAACGGCTAAAATAATGAACCAGGAAACCAAACGTTTATTTTATTGTAAACACAGAAACATTAGTTTGTGAAATGTTAAACTGACATAGAGCCACTAAAAAGCCATCAAGCCATTTGTTTTAAAAGCATATTAGCTTTATACACATCAGCAAACCACACACCCCTATATGATCAATGTCACAGACACGTTGGTTGCTTTGCCAACAGCATCTCAATCTCAGCTGAATGTCTAAAGAGTTTTCCAGTTACACAATATTAAAAAAAACACTAGATCAGAGTCTCAACTCTGGCCCTTAAAAAACCCTCTTGCAGAGTTTCACGCCAATGTTGATCAAATACATCTGCTTATAACTTTAGTAATCCTGAAGAGCTTGATTAGCATGTTCAGGTGTGTTTGATCAGAGTAGACCAGATCTCGAGGGTCAGAGTTGATGTTCCCGTTTAAACACTTGAAAAGCAAATAGCTGGAAGGGATTTATGGGTAATTTGTCAGTGACCTCAAGATTTTTACTGGAATGGTGTTGTGTATATTTGTTCAGCTTTTTAAAAAGCGATTAAAGCACATTGGGTTGGTTGTCAAAAAGATGAAATCAGCAAAACATTCACATTCAAGTTCATAATCATACCAACATTCATGCACATAGTCAAATTCCCTTAAGTTTATTTCAACAAAATTACACTAAAAAAATCCACATCCTCAAGCCATTATTCATTTCATATTCTCCAGAAGGAGAGGATGTCTGTTCAGAAATGACTAGGGAAATACTGAAGTGTGAACAATTATATTCCAGTAAAATACACCAGGATGCTGAATATCACAATGGGTCTTCACAGACTGCAACATCCAATTTATAAATTACACTAATGCCTCATTACATGCTATGGACACAATATGAATGCTTTGTGATCGTGTCTGTCTCTCTTTAATGGATTTTATCCTGAATTAATAAGACAACACAATAAAAATAAAAATGTCTCCCTTCTGCTCAATTTTACGTGATTTATTACTCAATCTGATGATTAAATGTGTTTCTCAGGGATAAATGTTAATGTATTTGTAACTGTTGTCTCCATTACCAGCAGACTTGCAGAACTGCAGTATGATTATACGTCATAAAACAATAATGATTTATACATATTACGTACAGGAAATGTATTGCTTATGAGAATGTAATTTATTGTAATGTCGTCTGCCTGCAAAATCTTTGGCAAAGGTTCAGTTTTACACCTGTGTGATCCAGTAATATTTGAGTAGCAGCTGTTAAAAAAGTCAAGTGCTTTGTGCTCTTAATGTTTCCCTAATGTTACTTTAATGTTAGTAAAGGTTATGGCTTCTCCTTCAGCTGCTTCAGGATGTTTTGTTTATTGACCCTGGCTCTAACAAAGTTCTGGAAATAAGAGCTTTGTGTGGTTCAAAATCCAAACGATTTTTATATTTACTTATATATATATATATATATATATATATATATATATATATATATATATATATATATATATAATCTGCTGGTAGGAAAAAGGGACTGTGTTCGAAATCGCCCCCTATATCCTCATTCACTATTCCCTAAATTAGTCCACTAATATAGTCCACTTGAGGGAGTGAATTCAGACACTGAGTGAACAGGAAGGGTTGCCACTTTTGTTTGTGCTTGCTGTTGATAATCATTTGTAGATAACTGGCAGCTCCAGTAGTAACAAAAAAAGTATAAATAAATCAATTTAATAATTGAGTAAAAGTTAATTTATACCGGTATAATATTACGCTGTAGCCACATTGGACCAGCGGCTTGAAAATAGATGGATGGATGATTCAGCTGTGGATTCAGCTGTGTGCTATCTTTTGGCGACACGCAGGAATTAATTTGACACACAACCCTCACAGTGCATTATGGGTATTCTCTAGCCGTTGTGCATACATCAGTTTTTCACTTCTTATTGCCGTGCATTGTGGGATTTAACTAATTAACTAACGTCCACTATGATTTTGGACACCACTACAAAAGGCTGTGCCCTCAAATAGTGCCCTGTTTAAGGGTATAGGGGCGATTTCGGACACAGCCACGGCCACATTATTACACCATGTGCTTTCAGTCGTTCATTTGTGCTCTTGATTGCCATTTTTAAGGTTAGTTCACACTATACGACAGAAGCCGACCAACAGCAGCAGAAACATTTTTGGGGTTTAGTCAGTTGTCATCAACTATTCGAGTTTGTCTGTGTTCATGTTCACCGACTGAACATTTAACTGGAGTGTGCTGGGTCATGGAATATCTGCTGATTGTTGTAGCTGGTCAGCATCTGTTGGTGCAGTTTGAACTAGCCTTTATGACAAATGGATATTTAAGTAGTTTTTTTGCAAATTCCTGTGGCAAAGTTCATTCTAAATTACAATCTGATACAAAATGCACAAAAAAAATGAAGGATAAGACTGCACAAATAAGCCATAAATGTACGACTGGGTGGGGCTGTGATTTTAAGGCGCCAAACATACATTTTTTCTTACCATGCAAAGAAACACATTCCAGTTTCAAGCACTACGTGCTGGCTCTTCTCTGCAGAACTTCTCTGTTTAATTTATAAATATTGACCAGGCATTCTCTTTCACAAGGTCAAGAGCGACTCCGAAGGGTCATCCGAGGGATGACATATCCTTCTCATGCAATTCTTCCCCCTCTTTCAGGCAAACTGAGAATGAAAGGGAATAAGATCCCTTTGGCCTCCACAGGTGCTTTTAGAGACTCATCTTTGAATCGACCTCCTTCTTCTTCTACAACAAACTGAAGAGTCTGAGATTTATTCACACAGTAGATGCAATTATCGATGACAGCACATCGAAATGGCAGCGTGCAGCCCTGCTGCTGGGAGGCACAGTCATGCCACATCTTCACGATGGTGTTGTATTTAAAGACGCTGATACCCTGTTCACGGTTAACGTCGAATCGGTAGATGAAGCTCTTGAGAGCCACCATGTCAGTGGATTTTTTCCTGCTGTTATTGTAAGGACACTCCTGCCATTCGTCTCTCTTGGGGTCATATTTCAGCAACCGATAGAACAGAGACCCTCCCGATACGTACAGCTCGCCGTTACACGTAGTGGCTTCGTGAGCTACCGCAAATGCCCCTTTAGGTAAAGGAGCAACCGCCATCCAGCGGTCCATTCGAGGGTCGTACTTCTCCACCGTGAAAAGACATTCACCGCCAATGGCATACAGGTTCCCATCCATTGAGACAAGCTTGAGTTGCGATCGTGCTTGGTTCATGGGTCGGACTTCGCTCCAGCGGTCCGTGATGGGATTGTAGCAGAACACTTTGTCTGAGACTTTGCTTTTCTCCCCAGTTCCCCTGATCCCACCGGCCACAAACAAGTAGTTGTACATGGTACAGATACCGCAGCCCCTGGTGTTGATGTCATCTGGCATGACTGTCAAGGTGTGCCAGTCCTTACTGCTCTTGTTGTAGTAGTAGATCAAGTGATTGTCCTCAAAAGACGTGATGGAGAGGGGACTCTGGGGACGGCTGCTGTTTCTGCTGGGCGGTCTACTTCCTACACGCTCAAACACATCGTTAATTTCCGCCACCATCAGACACTTGCGGGTCTCCATCCGTTTGCGCAGGATGAGATCTCTCTCTGAGCCTGTGAGGCGCCCGTAGACCGCTGGATCTCTCAGAACCTGGAGATAGTTGTCGCTCATGAATCGATAGGCGGTTTCTTTTAGTTCATTTAGTCGTTGCTTTTTGGCGATTGTTAGGATTTCGTAGCAGTTCTCAGGTGTGATCTGTGTGGATATGGTATCAATAGCAGCCTGTACCGCACAGGGCATCTGCAGGATCTTTGCCCCTGTGATGACATCCACAACATTGTCTTTGCCTACGTTCATCTGAGAGGAGTAAACATAATCTACAAGCACAGATAAGGTCTTGTAGCTCATTCCTTTTACCTTCAGGATGTCTCTAGAAAGCCTGGCTTTAAAATAATCACTTTTCTCAGCTAACACTGATTTGTGTGCTTGTAATTTCTGTCCGCCCACTTCTATTACTAAATTCGGCTCTTCTTTTGCAGAGAGAGCTTCTCTTGCCGCAGATCCACTTTGCTTTAGCCCTTGGCTTGGTTCCAGCCCAGTCTGTCCAAACGATGTTCTGTAGCGGGTCTGATCTGCTCCTTCAGAGGAACTTATAAAACATCCCAGGGTTTTCTCAAGTGACCTTGTTTCCTGGGAGCTTGAATAGGAATGATTTCTGTCCTCAGTGGAGGAGACATTTTTGATGTCAAACTGACTCGATAATTTGTCAATTTCCTCCTTGTTCTCTGGTCTGATGCACAGAGAGTGTGCCAAACTGCGAGCTACCTTTGTTCCATTCGTTTCTTCTCTAATATTCGCTTGACTTGAAGATTCACTCATATTTCTCAAACTGAGGTCCAGATTTTGTGCTCTAGTTGAGTTCAGAGGCTGGATGTGCTCTTGAAATCCACTGTCGCTAGATACAGCGTCTTGTGCGTATTCTGCACCTGTTACAGCACCACAGTGTCCCAAACTCCTATTATCAGTCAAGCCTCCTGACGTATTCCACGTACCCTGGAGATCCTGCAGTATTTCCATGCTGGGGATGCCTGTTTTCCCCATAGCTGGGACATTGTTGTTGTTCCCTTCAGCAGGGATAGGTGATTCTGGAGAGTCAGGGTTTGCAGCATGAAATATAATGTCTGCTTGTACTGTGAACATGTTTCTGTCTTGTAGAGCGTTGTTCATCTTTGTGTAGTTGTGATCCACTGTCAATCATTCAGAGCAATACGGACATCTTATTTTGTCAGAAGTTTCTCCTTTGCTGACTGTAGAGCTAAATTAATCCCAATGAGCCTCATGCATGACTGGCAGATCCTAATTATTGGGGTAATGATATTTCAGAGACATTATTGCTGGAATGTAGCCAGATAAGTTATATGTTTGTTCCATTAGAGTAAATTTCACGCAGGTAAACAAGACAAATGAACAGCTTTCCTACATCAAGGGAAGATTGTGTTCTCAGCTCTGGGTCCAAACCTTCCAAGAAAAGAAAACTATGTTATTAATTTACATAAATACAAACACATAACCCACATTTATATTCCTCAAAGAAACTATCTTATAAGTGAATATACAAATGTACATATTCTTTTTAGGGAAAATCTCATATTTATTCCTTCCAACAAGTGAAATAATCTGCTGTAATGACAGTTATATATATCATAAGCATGCCATGACTTACTGTTCAAATACTCAGATCCACACACAAGCACTAAGACACTAATGCGCATGCGCACTATTCGCAACCACACTGACAGCTTTGAGGATTAAATCTTAAAGACGCCGAGAAATAGAGATTTTTTCGTACCTTTAGTAAATAGTCTGTCATTACAGTCGTTGCATAACTCGATTTATAGATTTGATAGACAAAGGTACAAAGTCAAATAGAGAAATGACTGATAACGCCGAGGAAAAGATGAGGCAGTTTCAGACAGATAAAGTAACGTTAGTCTCTGAAATAATAAGATTGACCACATTATACATGATTCAATAAATAAGGCTTTAAAATCTTAGTACCAAGCGATAAATGGCAGAATTTATTTGAGGAAATCATTAACACAAAGCGTTATTATGTAAGTCAGTGACTGTCTATCTAATGCACCGCGCTGCAGGGAGTCTAACGTTACCCATTTGTTTGCTTGTGTCTCCAAATGTAGACCACTTACCCATTCATGTAAATGTAGGCTACTATCCATCCCATATTGTAATAAAACGGCAGTTCAGTAAGAACTTATCTTCCTCAGCCTCATCCTCGACCAACTGTATGCGTCTGAAAGCCTCGACAGGAGAATTGGCGTCCACAAATTATCATTAACGTTACCTCAATAAAGCGGATGAAACGAAATATATTCCACAGAAGCGATCCTGTGCTCCGGATCTGATCGACACACCTCTCCGCCTTTGGAGCGCTTTGCAATATTTTGGATTTTACGGTGAACTGAGGTAGTTATTGATCTAAACCACACCCCCGTTTGTGTTCAGTGCTCACCCTCTACACACACATCATCAGCTGCTGATCAAATCCGCGGTAAGCGCGCGACGTTCCTGCACACTCGACGCGCGCGCCGCGGCCAAATGAAGGATGTTGCGCAACGGGCTACGGGAACTCCCAACGCATTTGAACGTTTATTGCATAAAACACTTTATGTCTTGCTAAAGCTGCATTCACGAGTTTAATTGAATGTTTTAAAACTGCATTATGCTCTCATAAAATGTGGTAGTGATTTTCTAAAGCAGATAAAAACATACTATTCTATATAAATTTGACAAAGATTAGGAACATGTTTCATGTCAGGCTTTACTCAAAAGACCATACTTTTTTAAGAAAAAGTGAAAAAGAAATGGCTTCATCTGGCCTTCTCAAATGTGGTGAAGTTTTATGAGCACATTAGAGAGGACCATTATTCTCCATCCTGATATTATGGGCTGGACTGCTCTTCAAGAGAGTTACTAGGGTAACCACTCCAATTCAGACAGCAACACATCAGAGTTGAGACAGTCTGTTAGGCTGACAGCACATGGCCAGACTGAGATGTCACTATTAGCCCTCTAAATACACACATCAGCTGTTCTCAATCTGAGGGGACTCACAAAGGTCCCGGAGCCCGCAAAGGCTGAAAGCATCACACATACGTGTGACATCCTCTGAGGGAGTAGGTGAAGGACAGCTTCCTGCAGAACAACTAAACTAAATCTCACCCATTATTATTTTTTTTGGGGGGGGAGGCCTTATGCTTTCATAGCACAATGAGGACTTTTTAAGAAACTTTGATCTGATACCTTCTTGTCATAATTAATATGAAACTTCTGATGATTGAGATGACAAACAATGAAATGTCAGCAATTTTTATTTATATTTATAACTAATTTACTTAGAATATTTTGTGATTTCTTTTGAGTGCTTGATTCACTGGTTGTCTTAATGTTTATAATGCATATATTTGCACAATGGAAACAATAATATTGTCTCAAAGTGAACCATCACAGTCAAGCGATAAATATTACTTGTTTTAATTTCCCTTTCAGGCAGGCACCTTGCAAAATTAATATCTGAAAACCATCTCTCTCTGTCTCTTTCTCTCTCTATATATATAAATATATGGGGATGTGAACGGGGAAAACAAAAAAATTCTTTTTTTAAATTAAGTTCGCTCCTTCCTTTCATATCCAGGTCAATTTTACTGTAAGCCCTAAAATCAGTGTTGCTGTTGGTAAAGTGCATTTCAAAGAAATCCATTCAACTTCTTCAACCTCTATTCAGCTTTCTTCTCAGGTCATTCCTCTATGTATGAACTGGCACTCTGGCAGTTATATTTCATCAAAGGAAAAAGGAAATTAAAAATGCCAGAAAAAGAAAAAAACACCATAGTTATCTAGTAAAAGATTGTTGGTTAAAACAATGGTATATATTTGTTAATATACAAGTCAGAAATGCATATCACAATGTGTCAATATAAAGCTTTTTCCATAACTTTAAATATCGATAATGAGCATTAAATTAGAATTAAGGAGGAACGCCATTTCTCTTTTAACCGGTCGACACCAACTTCACTTTAGAACCCAAAAGAATCTCTGGCCCGCCAGAGAAACCCATACAAGTCATTCAGTCACAGGTTGTAGGCAATCATAGAGGCCAGTCTAAAGGCCATGAAACATCAGATGTTTTAAGACCTCTTTTACAAGCACCAGTCCTTGAAGAAAAGGTTTTGAGATGCCTTTTCACAAAATGTCTTCAAGAAAAACAACTAAAATAAAATGAATAGCTGAACAGATGCAGGTTTAAATTGTGACAAATGACTCTGCTGTTATACTAAAGCATGGCTAGATGTGTTTTTTTGTTGTTGCAAAATGTAATTATCTAACAGTTAGACCTGAATATGATGACATTGCAGTGGTACTGACATATTTTCACAAATGCATCTTTTAATTTAGGCAAATGTGCCAAGTGGTAAAACACATTTCTCTAATGCATGTAGTTCAGCTCCTTCCTGGAACACAGTCTTTTTTCCCTTCATTCATGAATCTTTTTTCCCCCTGTCAGCCCATGACTGAAATCAAGGTCAGTCTATGGAACTGCTTTCTCTGACGTGCATGCCCTGGAAGGAAGACACACAGTAAAAGGATCATTAGACGAGTGATAGACAAATTGATTGATACTGGTGCATCCAAACTAAACCCTAATCCTCACCGTTCTTGGTACACCTCCATTTTTCTCCCTCACAAGTTGGGCAGTGGTATTTGCCACACCATAATGGTGGACACCATCTCCTCGTGCTTAGACTGTTTTGTTTTTCTGTTGATTCTGCGGTGTCCCAGTCCTCCAGACACCACCAACAATGAGCTCACATTCGCTGTCTCAGTCTGCTTGGCCTTCTGGAAGTGCGCTGGCTCGTTCAGCAGGTCGTATATCGCCCCGTCCTCTGGCCCATGCTCTAAAGAGCCCTGAGACAGAGCCAGAGACCCGCACGAGGAGGACAGGGAGTCCTGGAGAACTGGAGCATGTGAAGAAGAGCTCGCACTGCTGTTCCCCAGCCCAGAGCAGTTTTCGTCAAGTTGGGTTCCCTCCACCTCCTGGGCCCCAGGCTGGCATTGGCTGGGAGTGCTGGAAGTGAGAGTTGCCATGGTTGCTTGGGAGACGTTACACACTGCTGTTGCCATGGTGAGGAACTTGACTGGGCCATGGTGAGCATGAAAAGAGACCATTCCTCGACCTGGAACAAGAGATTCAAACATAATAGATGAGTTAAAGAAGTCTTTTCAAGCAGAACAATTTTAATGCCAGGACACTAAAATTAGTTTTTTAAGTTAAAGGTTTTCCAACTAACATAGATTAGAATAATATTATAGAATAATATTTTATTTCAGCTTAATTTAAATTATTTAACAATAACAACACTGGTCATTAGCGGTTTAGAAAAATGGAAATGATTATCAAAAGCTGAGGTAATTTCACTGTTGGGTGTGGTTTGTTCCTGAACTTGTGCTGAGTTGCAGTATTCAAAGGCCTTAAAGTGATACAGACTTACTGAGCAGCCAACAAACGTCTGCTCCACAGCCATATGCATTAAAAACTGTTTTAATGAATTTCTAAATGCACTGACAGACAGCAACAGGTTTTGTCAGATCATTGTTACCATTTTAACATTTGTCGGCGCTTGTTTTTGCCTATTGAACATGCTGAATTGGCACTTGTCGGGTTGTAGCAGGTCTGACAAATAATTGCCCTTTAAGGGATAGTTTACCCTTAAACGAATATTAAATCATCATTTACTCACCCTGGTGTTGTTCTAATGCTGTATGCCCTTCTTTCTGTTATGGCCCACAAAAAAAGTCCCACCCACGCTCGTCTAATGTATATAATGACAGTAAATTGTGACCAGCTTCAAGCTTTAAAACAGATACAGAAGTATCACAGAATGATCCCATGCAACAAGTGTTGTATATTCCAAGTGTTCTGGGTCCAATGGTTTTCTGAGGGTCCACTGGACAATGAGTTTAGTGAAAAACAAACTGAAATTGTATGTATTATTTAACAAAATTCTTGATCACGGCTGTTGGTCTTTTCTGCACAACTGTATGATGAACACATTTGTGAGACTCTATTAGAACTGCAGTTTCCCCAAGATGCGACAAATCACTCAAAAACCACAGCCAATCAGAACAGTGTGCGGGCTCTCGCGGCAAGTATCTAGTCATAGTTGGGGGCGTGGTTGGCGTGGGGAAAAACAACACTGCAAACATCGTGTGTATTTGAACGACAAAAATGTTGTATTGTGAGTCATTGACGCCTGCCGACCGGCAACGTACATTGCAAAATTAACTGCAATAGGTTATGATTGCCCTTTTTAATTAAAAACTGGGTCAATGACCAAATGGCCAGAGGTGCCGTTTATAGGCATATTTTGTTATCTGGGTGACATCACGGTAGCTGTAGCGGTAACATTATATTAGCCTATAACTCAATCAACGTTCGTATATGTTGCATACTATAACTCAATAAAACCTTGTCACTTACCAATTGTACATAAGCTTCACTCCAAACTATTAACCCTTTTGTAAAATGGTGATCAGTAGTACGAAGTTGCCGAGGGACTGTGGTTCACGGCTCACTTCTGTAGCAAGCGAGCCTTCAGCTTATAACGCTAATGTGAATGAGACATCCCTTATGAAAAAAAACTATAGGAATCTTGTAGTATTTTTGGGACAAAATATTATAGTAATCCTATAGGAATACTATATTTTGGGACATATTATAGCGGTATTACAGAACAGTAAGTATTATACACTACTATAGAAATCTTATAGGATTACTACAGTTCTTTTTCGTATTGGTTGTAGCCATTTTGTCCTCCTTTCCGGTTATGTGTGATGATTAGGAAGGATGTAGAACTTAAATTCATAACTTGTTTGTTTATTGGCGGTACAGAAAACGACACAGCAACGCTTCAGCATGATTGTCCCGTGTATTTCAATTAGTGCCAAGGCAATGTTTTCCCCCACAGGCTAAATTCACATCATGTGACAGGGCGTTTCCAGGGGCGTTCCCAGACCATTCGTCTGTATGTATACAGCACCAGAGATTAATCTTGATGACACTCACAAGGAAACGGATAAGTAGCTACATAATCAAATTCACAAATATTACACAATTTAAACATTACTTAAAACACACGCTGAATCACTAAAACAATCTTTGTCATAGAATATACTTGTCTGTTCACAGTTTGAACGTTCTTGTTTCCATTTGTTAAATTTCAAGAACTGAGGTGAATTATCCATTGCTGCTTTTATTAGGCCAACGACTACGTTACAAAGCTGAGCACTAAATGATATTCAAAGTCACATTGCACGCTTTTAACATTAGATAAAACATAATCTCACGCAATGTTTATGTGATTTGTGTTGTTGTTCCAGCCGTGACGTCGCAGAAATGGAAACCGTTTCTAAAATAGAATCATTGCGCGTTGCCGCCGTGGCTGGTTAGGACAAAAACTCAAATTAACATCGAAAAGATACCTTTAATTGCTTGTTGCTGTGTCGTGTCGTGTGGGTGTAAAGGCCAAGGTCAAGAATTCCATTAAATAATACATTCAATTTCAGTTTGTTTTCACTAAACCCATTGTACACCCCACAGAACACTTGGAAAATACAGCACATGTCACATTGAATCATTCAGTGTTACTTTTGTGTCTTTTTTTAAAAAGCTTGATGATGGTCGCTATTCACTGCCATTATATGGACTGCAACTTAAAAAAAAAAAAAAAAAAAAAGTCCTCCTTTTGTGGCCCATAAAAGAAAGACGGGCATTCAGCCCAACTATGATGACTTAAAGGGTTGGTTCACCTTAAAATGAAAATTAAGCCCTACACATGACACCACCTGTTATAACCCACCTGTAACTTTTGGGATTCCCTGTAGTCTGGGCACAGACAGGGCCACGGTGACCCCGAGATTTGTCCCCACCAACAACAGACCGTGACCCACTAGCAGACTGCTCACAGAGACTCTCTGCTGTCCTGAAGGTGGAAAAACACACATATTTAAGAATGATTTCATTACTAGCACTGCAATCTAAATCAGGGAAAACGCATACTAGTAAACACTTGTGGCAAGCATTCATGACTAGAGGTACTTGGTGAAATATTCACCCAGTGGAATAATAACATCATCCACACATGCTAAGCTGTGTGGGTAGGAACACGACAGCATGTGTGGGGAGGTTACTATGGGGATGATGCTGAACAGCAGTTGGTTTCTGAGGAAACCTGAAACGATGCACTCTTAGAGAAAGGTCTCGTTAGAAAGAGAAGAATACCAAATGTTCAAACAATTGGTTAAACAAACAACTCTAAATCTGTCAAGCACAATGAACATGTACATTAAGGGCATTGATCATTTTTAATAAAATAAAAATTATCTAAAGTTTTTCCATAAAATAGCTACTGAAGTGCAGTCACAATATAATCCATTTCAAAACAATTTGGAGATTAAATAATTTCACTGTTTAACATTTGTACAGTCCCATTTTTTGACCCATTATCGGTAAAGAAAAATGTCTAAACATACCATAAAACACCATAAATGTAAATCTTTTAAAATCGATAATTGTGTTAATAATTAAATAGTCTAAAAGTTCCTTAACATTTTATTTTACTTAAATTGTTACGGATGGATGGACGGAAGGACAGACATGAGGGATACTTAAGGGATTAATGGATTGTATACACTAGACCGAACAATAATGTGCTTGTAATTTTCAGTAGTGTGACTAAGAAGGAAGAATAGCATCAGGCACATAGTTGTTCTATTGGCACTTATCACACATGAGCAAACAGAAATGCAGGCAAAAAGGAACGACATGTAACTTGACCCTGACTCACTCTCACACTTATCTATGGGTAACAACACCCTCCAAACACCTGATTGGTCCAAACCAGACTGCAGGTTTGAAGTGTCAGAGAACAATGTCCCATTCAGCTGTTCCAGTGCTCACCGACTCATTAGTAAAAGTTTGGCTTATATTTCTGAGCATTGCAGATCATTTAATTAGTCATGGAAACTGGCTGTTACTAAGCAATTGAGGAATGAGTTTGCAAAAATATTACTCTGAACAGGGTTTAAGTTTTTTTTTTGTGTTTTTTTTTACTGCAAGAGCTGAATATTAGTAGGCCAAACCTGTCACAACTAAACTTTGACTCAAGAGCCACTTTGTCAACAACCGTTCAGTCCACATAATGGCTGATGGAGAAAGAACTATTTCGCTTAATAAACTTTGTCAATATGCATAAAAGCAACCAGTTTTATTTATTCTGCTTAAAGGGATAGTACACACAAACATGAAAAGTCTGTCATCATTTACTTACCCTCATGTTATTCCAAACCTGTACAAGTTTATTTCTTCTGTTGAACACAAAAGAAGATATTTTAAAGTAGATGGTAGCCATTTACTTCCATAGTATTTTTTTTCAATCAATGGCTACCGTCAACTATGGTTACTGACATTCTTCAAAATATCTTCTTTTGTGTTCAGCATACAGGTTTGGAACAACTTGAGGGAGAGTAAATGATGATAGAATTAAACATTTTGGGTGAACTATCCCTTTAAGTTATTTGCAAACTAAAAAAGAGAGGGTCCTTTTTGTTTATAAAAAGAGCCTGTGGTGCATTCTTAACTCGCTTCTGTGGTGTAGCTCCAACATCCAATAATAGATTTAGCTTTGGGCTGCATGTGTATGTGTGTCTGCAGTCTGACCTTCTGAAGAGGAAGCGAAAGATATGTACATGGCATTTAACGGTTTAATATATCTTGTCCTATACAACCTTCATATAAGAATAATAGTCAGTTTTATTGTGATTATAACAATGATCATCATAAATAATATAAATGGACTGTACCTTTCTGAATGTTTAATCCAAGTCAAACTGTTGTGGTCCGTTAATTGCCTGCTGGCTGAGTGATATTGTAGCTGATGTCTTTGTATCACCATCAAAAGACTGGCACACTTCACTATAAATCATGTCCAAGATCTGACAAGATGACTTGTCTGCAAAATGGCTACATTCCTTTAATAATATTTGAACTCTTCATTGTTAGATCAGCAGCTTTAGTGCCAATTACATTTAATCTGATCTAACAGGATGGCGGACAATTTGAATTTTTTCCGACACTAGGAGAAAAAAAAGCATATGTCCACTTAACCACTAATGGGGCTAAAAGAGTTTTTAAACCTAAATCCTTTGAATTACATTTTTTTTACGTACCCATACATAATTAATGTGATAATGAATGTTCATTTGAATTCCCAAAAGTCAATGCAGCGTTTTTTGTGGTGGCTGCTTTGTTTGTGCCCTTACTGCACACATGAGTGAGTATTTAGGTCACAAGAGACAAAGCCATCAGAGACAAAGACCGCTGCCTGTACCTTCACACACAAAAAACAGATATCAGTCTCATTCATTTTCACGAATGTCATAATGTGAATATCAGGATTTCACTCCACACTCGATAGAGAATAACAGTTCTGCATCTCAGACTAAAGAGGTTGATCGCATAAGGGGCACATGCATAATATAACAGTCAAACACCAGCACATATGGAACTACAACCATTCTTTCACCAGTCGTAATATCCATTACCAGAAAAAGGGATCATAACCATGTCTGCAAGCCATTTCAGCAAATGTTACATAAGACAGCATAATACAGCCAAAGTGACGTGTGACAGTCTCCAACACTTCAAGGTCAGGACACAACACAAAGGAATTATGCAACAAAGCCCTCATCCTAAAATCTGCGCTCGCATTACTAAACACAAATCGAACTCTAAAGAGTTTTAGGTTCCCTCTGTCTGAGGTAACTGCTAGCTATGCAAAATGTGACTCCATTCAGTTGTATTTAACTACAAAATCATGACACATCGAATTTCCCCCTTTGAATTTTGTAGCACGTGAGGAAAACAAATATTCAGGTTAAAAATGCTTTACAAGTTATTACCTTGTAAAATAAATCTTTACCATCAAAGTTTTTTTTCAGTTTGATGTTTGAGAAGAATTTCACTATAGTGTCAGTTTTATTCAGCACCAATAGATGTCTTTTAAGGTGATTCAAACTTCACCTCACTTCACCTTCACCTACCGATGAGCCACTAAGTAAACAGCCAGAATGATAGAAAATACCCTAAAATCCCAAGGAACACCACAGAAACAAGTAAAGACACAACACGGCACAGGAGACAACCAGCACTGCCTTTCAAAGACGAAATCCTGCCCTGACAAATAAGCCCCAGAGCTTAAGGAATAGCCGGGCATGATCCGACACACTCAGAGCAACCAAGCTGAAGGATTCTGGTGCTGGAATTTGCCAGACAATATCCTGTATTTCAGATGCTTTAAATATTTTAAAACCAGTACCATTCAAAAAAGTCACATTCTTCCCTTCAGAACCCAGTCTGATGTATTCAATGATGCCATATGTCTTTATAGAGCAATCCTGGTAGTAATCAGTGCTTCTTTTTGTGTATAACTCGAATAAAACTGTTAAAAAAGTAACCAATTAAAAACCTAATGGATAGTTTGTAGGTGCTTCCAATAGCCACATATTTCTGCAGGGAAATAAACAGTTATCTGGCAGGTCCAGATCCTTCCAGGTTTTCAGATGTGCCTTTCAAAGCCAGCTGAGTAGGCACCAACACAGCCCTTATAATCTGTTTGCCACCAAATCTAGAAAGTTTTCCTTGTAACAACAGTAGGTAAGGAGCTATGCCAACAGATCACTTATATCTGATCAATCAGATCAAAGGAAACTTCAGCAGGACTCATCTTGTCCAGTGTTGTGTTGAATGCATTATGAATGATACGATGATAAGAATCAGGAAGTGTGAATACACTAAAATACTAAATGCTCAAAAATGGCTCAAATAACCTCTGTGGACTATATTGAACTAGTAGTTATATGAAAACGATTAGCCTCTTAAACTAAAATATTAACGGTCCGAATTATCACTTAGATAAAATCTAAAATGAAAAAGAAAAATCCTGTACTTTTGCAGGGTAATGCACGGCTGTAAGTAGCAGTGAATCAGCTTCAGGGAACTACAGTTGCGGTCAGAGACACACCCTGATTTTCTCACACAGGAAGTCCTTCTTGAGGGTGATGTCTCCATGCAGACGGTTTCCTGTGTGGCAAACTGCTGCATAAGTTCATGGTGAGGGACTGCTGAACTTTACTCGACCTAACCACATTTTTCCTTCAAACATTTGATCTTAGTGTTTTGTTTGGATTGGGAGGGGGTTTCATCCTGTGATATAGCTGATAAAGCAGTTTCCTCTTCTAATGAAGGTCAGGATGAATATTATTATTAGCATGGCCTGTTATAAACAAATCCTTGATGTATCAAATAGTGGATAAGAAAAACATTGTTCTACAGCTGTACAGCTGCGAGACATCTAAAATAGGCCTTTTGCAGGTTTCCTAACTTCCTACTGAACAAGGGGTGGGGATTATTATTCATTATTGTTACTTATATTTAAAAGTATTAAACATATTAAGAATTATTACTATTGTATTTCTTTATAAAATAACATATACCAATCAAGTATTAAAGAAAAATCATATATTTTTATTTTATAGTACAACTATAGGGGGGGGTCTTCATTTCTTCATTTTTCAAGCTAGTCATTTCATGGAAAACCACAGGAAGCCATTAAAGCTTCACTTTTGTTAAAAACAGTTATAGTTTTCAAACTGTCTAAGACCAATTAAAGCTCTGCATGATGAACCAATCGAAAAGTATTTTGAAAAGCGTTTTTTGAACTCACAGCAAAAACATTAATGATTAATGTTCAGTCAACTACCCCGTTGACAAACCCTGCCAAATCAATTTGCATTTAAATAACAGGCTGCTAATGAACTTCACAGAGCCTAACGTGTTAGAAAAATGTACATAAATGACGCCAAAGTAACATACTTGTGAATAATGATTCTATCGATTTTTCAGGTCTAGAACTGCGTACAGACATTAGACAAAGCGAGAACAAGATGCAACATATTTAGCGAGGAAGCCTGGAAGAGCGTGCCCGGACTCTCCTGTCACTATGGAGATTTAAATAAAGCTCCTTTATTCAGCTCTGGAGAATAAAGAAAAAGCCCTCTCATTAACAGAACACGTGCACTGAGTGACTTAATCCCTATCTATACATTCAACGCTTCTGATTCATATTAAAATACAAGCTTTCATATTAAAACACACCTCTTCAACTCTCAAATCTTATTAGATAAAAGATAAAGTGTGCCATTAAATTAGCTTTTACCTCTCTATTTTCTACTATTATATTAAATATTTTAGATGAACCTGCCTCCTATATGGTACATACAAGTGATACAAGATGCAATATGGACCAAACCTAATGCGGTTTAATCAAACGTCTGGCTATGCAAGACTAAGTTCCCTTTGACTGCATTTTACCAATCTCTCAAGAGAAGATATTTCAACAGAGATTACGATTCAAACAGATTACCGCTTCAGTCCTAAACCCAGCTGGAGTTAAAGTGGCCACCATGCCTGCTGCCTGACTGACATGCGACTGACACTGGTGGTATTTTGGGAACATTTGGTGAGGATTATTAAAGCCTGATGTAGACTTTTTAAATCACTGAGATTTGAACATTCAAACATAACCACACACACATGCATACAAGCATTAAAGCTATAATGAAGCTACCATAAAAACTAGAAAAAAGCAACGCTGAGGCTTGTGTTGAGCTACACAAACGACCCATTCAGAACAACTAATGAAAATGAAACAAAACCAAATGCTGGAAGAGATCCAAACCACACAATGAGTAGAAATGTGAAATACTGCCACACTAAGGAGACTCCACCCCTGATTTCCCCTAAAAAGCCTATCTGCAAATAAGGTGTAAAATCTACATGCTTTAATTCAAGAAGGGCAAAAAAAAAAAAAACAGCAAATCAGCATGACCTTATCTGAGTAAGAGCAAAGTCTGGTTTAAAATGTTATACGAGAGATTACATGGCTCTGAGTCTAGATGAGATGCTGTAATTGTCCTTCACATGAAAGAAAAATCACATGAGAAAGAGACACACCCACTCATGATGTCATGTTATTATGTCAACACAGACACCTGTAATCTGCTTTTGTCTGAGGAAGACAAATGACAGGGAGCTGCCTCTGAGGGATTATCTTTTAAAACGATATCATTTCATTTGCAGTTGGGGAAACAGGAAGTTAAGCATTGAATTAGCATTTCTATTGGTTGTCCTCAAAGGGATAATTCACCCAAAAATGAAAAAATTTCATCATTTACTCACATCATGTTTTTCCAAATCCATAAGACCCACACAAATTAAGACATTTCTGTCCCTACATTGAAAAGTCTATTGACCCAAAACTCTGATGCTTTAAAATGTTCATAAGAAGATTGTAAAAAAAAATCCATATGAGTTTGGTTTGGAATCCTTCAGTGGTTTAATTGAAGACATTATCCCAGAGTTAGGGGGTGTTTAGCCATGCTTGAAATGCTGGTGTCAGAGAGTTATACTCACAGAACATAATTATTCACAATCACAAAATTTCATTATTTGCATTTTAAAGCCTTGTCGGTTAAACATTTAATTTAACTGTCAAATAAACACAAGGTTAACATATACAAACACAGTTGGTTATGTCTAAAATGAAAGTAATATTGCGCGTGTCTGTATATAGGATGCAAGCAGGTAGAGAACACTTGTCCTTAAAGGGACAGTTTGCGTCTAAAATCATGTTAATAAAACAACAAGACAACGAGAAAATCACTCACTGCTCTTGAATTAAAAAAAACTTTATTACAGTAGCTTTAAATCAATGTATATTTTATATTGAAGACTATGTAGTGTTTTAATTTTACATTTATTCATTCAATTTCATACTTATATGCTGCTACAGCTCTGAGCTGCCACTGTAAATCTTCATATATATTTATTTTATATTAAACAATACACTAGGAATGTGTAAACGTTTTTTTTAAGTAAAGTTCTAAGTTTAAGTAAGGTTTTTCAAGTGTTTAATTAAAATAAAAAGTATTGCATGAAAAAAAAAATATCCTTAACCTCTTTCTGTTCCTGTTGCCTAAAGAATAGAATGGCAAAAAACCGAACTGAAAACCATGGTTAAAAACCAAGGTATGTAATGTACATGGGGTTACTGTACTGTTGCATCCCTAATATGTGCTGAAGATGAACGAAAGTCTTATGGGTTTTGGAATGACATTAGCTGGAGAAATTGAGAAAATTAACCCCTATCCCTTTAAGACCGTGTGTAAATCCTCCGGTTCTACTCGCACCCCATCGAGCGGGACTCAAACCATCGAACAGACATTTCCAGCAACATTTGTGGCCGTTTCACAAGGATGCTAAAGACAGGAGCCTCTGGCCTCAGTCGCTGTGTGCCTCTTGAGGCCAGGGGAGTGATGTTTGCCTGCACAAGCTTTACTAGTTGACTTCTGTTACATTCACCCTCCTAAACATCACTCCCATACGGGTCACGGTGTGGTGCGAGTAGAACTGGAGGGGTTGCATTGGTGCAGAGCAGGATTGGACCTGCTGTTTCCAGCATGGGGGGCGGGCCTGCTAACATAAAAAGCTATAAAACGCAGCTTCTAGCATTAGTCGCTAGTGCGTATTTTGAGATCAGGGGAGTGAGGTTTACCCACACAACATACTAGCTGGGCTCTGTTACACTTGGAAAATATATAAGTGAGTATTAACAGAAGCTTTACAGCTTTAGAGTTTTTGTGTAGCGTGCTATACCTGGGAGTATGTTGTTGACAGCTGTGGCAATGTTAATGTCTTGCAGGTGGTCGAGAGTTTCAGTGTGAAAGAGACGGAGAGTGGAGCCGCTGCTGAAGGATATCCAGATCCCCACACCGGCCACCACCATATGGGACACAATCATTCCCTCTTCTTGATGGGCTTCCAACTGACGCTGTCAACACACACACACACACACACACACACACACACACACACACACACACACACACACACACACACACACACACAGTTTTTATAAATACACAAGCATCTAAACTCAAACATACTTTTACACACCAGATTCTGTACTGGGCAGGAAAACACGGGTCTGACTTTGCTTGGCTCAATTTTTGGAAAAATCTGCCTGTGTAACCTACTGATCTGAGGAATGATGTAACCCAAAAGAAGGAAAAGCAGATTCTGATCTGACCTACTTCATTCAGAGAGGGAGAGGATGACATTTAGACTCTCATATTCTACTACAGCTTGATGTATTTGCTAGAGCAAACAAAATAACAGAGAACTGCAATTAAAAATGTAAAAGGGTTTGTGGAATGCGACTCCGACAAGCACATCAGAGCTACAACATTATTAGATTGGAAAAAAGAGAAACAATCTGGCTCATGCATTTATGCACATCAAAGTTTGTGCTTTGATCTCATTAAAGATGATCTGAAATTTCACTTTCTATTTGCATCACTGATTCACATTTCTTCCCAGCACACCTCTCACATATTCGTCCCTCTCTCACTTCCAATTCAGTCAAACATTTAATAGTATTTTTTTCCATACTGTGGAAGTCAATGTCAGGATTACGTTCTATTTAGGGTGTTTGTTCCTGTCATTCTATATTGACCTAATGTCCATGTCTGTGCCTGTTTCAGTCAGTTCACCTGCTGTTGATTAATTAACTTATTAGTTCTGTGTATATATACCCCTGATATGTACAGTTCTTTGTCCCGTCTCGTCAGTGACTGTTGTTGTAGTACTTCTATCTTAGTCAATGGAGCCCAACAACTGTTTGGGTCTTCAAATTTTATATTCTTCTAAATATCATCTTTTGTGATCAGCAGAACAAAGAAATGAATACAGGTTTTGAACAACTAAATGCAGTTAAGGTTTGTTTGAAGCATTCCTTTAAGACAAAACGCACGCACTCACACGCACACGCGCACGCGCACACACGGGCACACGCGCACGCGCACGCGCACGCGCACGCGCACACGCGCACACACGCACACACGCACACACGCACACTCTGTGGGTTTCCATATTTGATGTTCCATAGATATTTTTATACTTATGTATGTGTGTGTGCATGTCTTTACTTTTTTAACTGGTGTTTGTTTCCAGTAAAATATGCTTAAAGGACAACTCCGGGGAATTTTTAAGTTTATCTTGATCGTTATACCTTTGTGAGTACAGTCTTTATAAAAATTAAAAAAACGGATTGGTGCTTGCAACACGGAGCTAATACAGCTATGGGGGCATAAAGGTAAATGGTGTCTTTGTGCCTCTTAACAGACACAAAATGCAATTAAAATGTCTGTCCAACATGAACAGGGCCCTTACATGACTATGAGATGCGTTTAGCCATTTAACCATTGTTTACATTCACCTAAATAGTGTTTTAGACAGCTAGCTGTAGTCTCACGTGGAAGTCCCGTGGGAACGCATTTGTAGCCGGAAAAAAAAGCAAATAGTCCAGTTGCGAAGAGCGTTTTGTGTGTAAAGCAGGATTATTTTATTACTGCACATCTTTCCTCAAGCATTGTGTGCCCAAATGGAAGGATAAATAAAGTTTGCATTACCTCCACAGTGGTTGCACCCGTCTTCGACCACGGAATGGCATTTTTCTTCAACTTGCCCTTCTGTGTTGTGTCTGTGTAAGTTAGTTAGTAAGTGTTCGCTGCAAATTTTCATATTCTGTTAACACAGTTCGGAAAGGCACAAACGTGAACCATTTCTTCTTCACTTACTTGTGAGCCCGATCGGATCATCACTGTAGTGATGTCCGGTTCACAAACAAATCGTTCTTTTTAGTGAAATCGGACTGAATCGTTGTAAACGGTTTGCATCTCAAATCAGCGCTGACCACACAAGTTAGTTGCTCACTTTCTGACATTAGTTAATTTCTATTCGCAGGGACTGTCACTCATGTCTTGAATTATATGTTTTAACTCCAACCGTTCACTGAACTGAGTCATGTTTTGCTGAGATAACTGATGAACTCACGAGCAGCTGATACTGAGCATGCACGTGTAACTGAACGGGCAGCGGTTCTTGGATCAGTACAGAATCAAAAACGAAGAAATCAATGACTAAGTGGCTAAAGGCATCTCGTTGTCATGTAAGGGCCCTGTTCTTGTTGGACAGAAATTTGAATTGCATTTTATGTCTGTTAAGAGACACAAAGACACCCTTTACGTTTATGCCCCCATAGCTGCCGTTTTAGCTGAGTGGGGGCTCTGAGCATTAACTGTAACAGCACTGTGTTGCAAGGACCAATCCGGTTCGGTTTTTTTTCTATAGACTGTACTCACAAAGATATAACGATCAAGATAAACTTAAAAATTTGCTGGAGTTGTCCTTTAACAGAATGAAATCTTGATTTATTTTCTTACTGATATTATAGTGAGAAAGAGATTCTGGTAGACTCCACTGTTTGCTGACGTAAAACCTGGTCATTTTGAGTAGCAATGGTGACTATAACATTTGTGCAGAAATGTTTGTGAAAAATGCTGCACTACCTCCACAGTGTGTGTCTGCGTGCAGATAATGAAGATCTGGCCTCCCGATGAGGCCCAGACGTGTGCGCCCACGACCAGCAGGGCTTTAACCGGCAACACCCCGAGTTTTAGCACACGGGCCCCTGACTCGACCCAGGAACCGTCTGTGAGAGAGAGAAAAGACAATCTGAATCTCAGATATCAATGTTTATAAAGACACAGAGAAGGTAAGGGCTTGTGAAAATTGAATGTGAAAGATTTTATGTGATACTGATTTTGTGAGAAAGAAATCAGGTTAAAGGTTACAGTGACGTTGTCACACACAGGGTAGGGTATACATCCTGTGCTCCTCACCCACACTGTGTGTGTGGGTTTCCTGCAGAAAAAAGTGACCTCACAGCATTCAGGGAGCAGAATGGAGGCGTGTTGAGTGTTTGTTTAATTCACAAAGGCACTATTGAAGAGAGAGCTGACAATCATTGAGGTGAAATAACTTCGCTACCATATTGGAAATACTAGTACCACTTTTATACCAAAAGTGGTACTAGTGTTGGAGCATTGTTTTGGAGCTGGTTCCTGTAAACCTCTTTAATTTAAGAACACATTCTGACATCCAAAGTAAGCTTATTTAGCAGCCCATGATGCTTTTAATGCAATAGACTGAAGTGCACATATACTGTAAATATAAATGGATAAAACAATGGCAATCAATTAACACATAGGATATCATAAGTTAAATAATTTTATTAAAGAGAGATGGGGGAAAAAGTGGATACAGTCTCTGTGCAATATGATGTTATCATTCAAAAGGTTTTTTTTTTTTTTTTTTTACATGTTTTTAAAAGTTATCACTCATTCTCACAAAGCCTATGTTATGTGATCAAAATACAGTAAAACTTTGTGGTAATATTGTGGAATATTTTTTTTCTATAACATTTTCCCTCTGTTTTCTATTAAAAAATGTAACTTATTCTTGTGAATGCATCGCATTGATCTTGCATTGCTTATAAAATCAACCCAATATGGCAGTCTAATTCTGTTTAGTGTCAGATTGGACAGAGAGCTTTTTTAGTGGAAAAAAATATTCAACCAGAAACCATCTTTTCTGCATTGGAAAAGAGGCAACAGTGGTCTGTCTGTATATGATGTGCACAATTTTGAATGAGGAATATATAAAATGGAGAGAAAGAGTGTAAAATAGAGAATAATAGAGAGAATTAAAAAAAACTGCAACAATTGAAACCTGTTTAATAACATGTACACTGACCCATAATAATCTCCACAAATCAGCGATAGCCAGCATCTGTTTCTGCCTGTATCATCCACCCTCCAGCGTATTTGAGTGGATCTTTATTCAGCTCGTTTGCCTCAAGAGAGTTACATAACACCAGCGCCTACACAGCCTTCCCGCTGTCTCTTGCTCTGATTCAAATAGACTTGTGATGAGAAGTGATGTAAGAGGAAAATAAGTGTTTTAATGAGGCACGTTTTACTGATTACATGCTAACTTTACATTGGCACTAAAGTTGTTCTGCATGCAGCTATTTTGAATCAAAACGCAAGCTTCATTGTAGAAGAGCATGCAGAAAAGTATTTTTATACAAATCAGCAGTTTTTATACATGGTGCTCAAGAAAATGTATTATCATTATCAATGCTGAAAGCAGTTGTACTGCTTAATATTTGTGGGGAAACATTTTTTTTTTTTATTGTCTGGCTATCACCAGACCAAGCTCAATTTAAAAATGAACATTGGTCTGGAGAGTCTGGTCTGTATTTTCTACTGCACAAGAGGTGTGATCAACAAGCATTATTTGAATGACTCTGTGCGCAAATGGATAGTCCTTCAACCAATCAGACCACGAGAGGCGTGTTCAACAGGCAACGACCCATCGTTTCATGACATGACATGTCTAACAGACCATACCAGCATGCTGTCACAGGCTGGAGAATCCCTTATTTGTTGGTTCATTGCGTTTCAGGTTCAGACTCCCAGGGCTCGTAAAGCCCAACGTCCCCAGGCTGGGTGTTTTCCAGATGGGGTACCAAAACATAAGCACGTCGGCAGGCTGGTGAATCTTAAATAGTGAAATAACATTCATTTCTAGATCTGTGTTGTGTTTGAAGAGCACGCGCGAACCACCGACCGGGCTGGCCAAGTAATAAAAATAACAAAAATCAATCGCGGTTAGATGAGAGATAAATCATTGTGTTTGTTTGATAAATACGTTTTGAGACTGAGCCTCTTCAGATAATTGTTCTGGCCGCTTTCAAAACAATCCCTCCCTCATGAATTGACAGGGGAGACTGAAATCTTCTCCAATTCTAGTCCAAGTCTTCAGTGTGGCACGCCCATCAAAAAAAAGAGCGTTCTGGAGAGAGACTCAAAACCAGTGTAGAAAATAGCCTATTTACTTCTTAGCTATGATGTTTTTGAATGTAAAAACCACACAAACATCATTAGTTGACCTCAGACAATAGTATAATTTTTTTTTAAACCAGTTCATGACACCTTTAAATTAAGGTTAAATGTATAAAAGTTACATCCCACTCATAATTACACACACGCACATATACACACATATATATGTGTGTATGTATGTATAATATATAATAATAAATAGACCAATCATTGTAAGTGATATGGCTAATCCTAAAACAATATATCATTAGCAAGTCCGTTAAGTTCAGTTAATCAGAGAATTACGCAGTATCCCAAAAATATTTACTAAATATCTGTCTAAGGCAGCAGGAAACTGGAGTAAGAGTGAAATGGAATATGAGCTTTCCAGAGAGAAAAACAGCTGTGGAAAGAATTAATGAGAGATGGGGAAAAATATTTTTAAACGTCTCGCTTTCCTTGAGAACTTTCCAGAGCACTCACTGCTCAACTTAAACCAGCCTTCAAAATTCATACTGGTCTATTTTTTTACTTCTGGTTATTAAATGGCACAGCCATGCTGTTTACCAGCAAAACCTAACATTGGCTGGTTGTTTAAGAAAGCCTTGCTGGTTAAGATAGTCAATAAGAATACCAGCATCCTATACTGTTTTTTCAGCAGGGAGGGATGAGTTACTTTTCCTAATACCAAAAAAAAGCAGTCAACCAAATGATCATCATTCATACAGCCCTTATAAAGACTTATACAGCAATCACAGCAGAAAGAAACTCCTTACCATCTGCCCTGGAGTAGACAACCAGGGACCCGCTGACCAGGCCTGCATACAGACTCCCACTCTTATACACAAGACATGTGATGCTGGACTTATCAGGGGAGAAGAAGTGCTGCAGACGAACCTTCTTAGAGCGTTGGCTGCTCTTATACACAGATATACTGAAAAACAAAACAATTTTATCAGATTAATAGACTGAGCATCACTAAACTATCTATATGGTGTTTTTAGATGTTTTGGATGATGTACACACCTGCCTTCCTCCATGCCCAGGCACACAGTCGGTATGTCATTGGCTTTCTGATCCTCAGTCTTTCCCTCACCATTTTCCAAGGGCTCAAACAGAGGCACGTACGTCATGCAGAGTATACGCGACTCCACGTTGAAACACTCTGTCACTTTGGGATTTGAGTTCTGCAATGCCACAATGGAGACCTGACCCATGTGATTGGTGCAACTGGCCACCTGAAAAGAGAGAGAAATTGATTTCACAAACTGCACACCAGTAAACTACTCATCGTCCTTCTGAACTGCTAAACAAAAGTGATTTGAGTACTAAAGTATGAGGCTTTTTTCCTCAGATTGATGGGACACTTAAAGGACCGCAGCTCATCACTGCAGGCTCTTACGGGTCTCAGAAAAGGGAATGTTTTACGACCGTCTATAAAGAAAATACAGCATAAAAGCCTTTAATGCAACCTTACACTCTCACTGCCCAGACAGATCAGTGTTTAATGATGCCTTTAGACGTTAAAAATGCTTTAAAATGCTTTTTAAAATACTGTTTCAGGTCAAATACATTTTAGCCACAAACATACACACATCAGACTGACATAACTTATCCATAGTGAGCTCTTATAAGGAAGCTGAGCTGATTTAATATATAAGAATGTTTAGACTGTACATTTTCTCTTCACTCACCCACACACATCCATGACCCATAGCAGGCAGATCTGCAGTGCTGTCAGTGTTCACATGAGGCTCTGGGTTGTGAACTGCACACTCCACCTAACAAAAATACACATTGGTTTAAACATTTTTGTTATTATAAGCAATAATGATAATGAGGATGTAGATGCTGAGATTGTCACCTTGAACTCCTGTAGTTTGGACATGACCACAGCCATCTGCTTGAGTAAGAGAGGATGGTTCTGTTTCCTCAATTGATTACCATCATCTTCAGCACAAAACCAGCCTTGGATGTTGTCTTCCTCTGTACAAAAACATCACATTAGCAAAGCATTCCTCAGATTCTACAAACCAATGATATTCCCATATGTGTCCTCCAGTTGCCAGTATTATAATCCAATTGTCTGCACTGAACTTTCAGTTCTGGCTCGGCTGAGCTATGATTCACATGCTGAACAATATGAATCCAGATGGCACAATATTTTAAATATATTACAAACACGTTTATTTAAAAAATATGCTGGGAACATCATATTAAGATATGTATCTTCAGACATTTTTGAGGCAGTTTATAGGTTTTTAGCCCTAGATCTCTAATTATAGTAGAGTAATAGACAAAGACAGGATATGGAGACAGGAGCACAGGAAATGACACGTACGTAAAGCCAATTTAGCCATCTGCAGATTACTGATCCAAGCCTGCTTGATGGACGGGCTGAAAGTATTAAAGACGGCAGTGAAGAACGTGGGTCTACCGTACCTGAAAAAGGGAAGAAAAGAAAAAAAAAAATCACAAAGGTCAGATTTTTTTTTCTCTGGAAAAGCTTTCACAATAGAAACACTACATGTTTTTCTAGATGCACTGGACATGTATCAAGCGGTACACAAATCTCTTGGGTAGTCTAAATATCTCAGCACGGATTCAGCTGGTCAGACAGCTGGAGAAACAGACAGGGTCCCTTCCTGTTTATAAGGTGATATTGCAGGATATGATTTAACAATAGGCCAGTTTCAATACCAAATCAATAGAACATAGAAATATAACTTCATTGCAAATGAAAAAAAAAAAAAAAATAGAACAGTTATGCATTCTATGACTTTCAAAGAGCCTCTTTAACAGTCTACACAACTTCATGGTGTAGAAATAATGACCAGAAGCATAAGAGTGAGGTCATGTAATCCAGACCACTCCTACCACAAACTCAAAAAAAGTCAACTGTATACATTTTCCAGCAGTCACAGTGTGTGAGAGATACTTATGCTATCAGAGGGATTAGTTTGACAGCTGGGAGTCTAAAGATACTCCCATAATCTAGACACTAAAATCCAAGCATACAGTCACAAATAAACGGTGTGTGCGTATGTTTGTTACAACTGCACACTATAAAGCCTCAGATCCACAGGGGGAGGATAATAACAGGACAAAGAACAAGATTTCTTTGGGGCATGATTAGGGGCTTAAGGTCATTCCTAAACCACTGAGTCACATAAACATAGAGTTTGATCATTTAAACGCCTGAGTTCCACAGTTTTAAGATGTTCAGGAAGAAGATAATTAATTAATTGTATTATTAATAAAAAAAAAATAGGTTATGGCATTTTGTGCACCCTAATTAATAATAATATGAATAATAATATGAATAATATGCACACTACTAAAAAATAATAATACAGTTTATTTTTGTCTTATATGCATATATACAGCTAAGCAGAACCCATCAGAACCAATGCAGAACCTTATAAATACTAAACTGAATATTCAGCAATATTACTGATTTGACTGCACTGACACTGGAGAGAACCCAACTTAGATTGATGATTTGGACGGTAGTGTTCGTCTTATTTTAGCAAAGTGCTCAAGTTGTTCCAAAACTGTGTGAATTTCTTTCTTCTATTGAACTCAAAAGAAAATATACTAAAGTAGTAGTATATTTAAGTAGTTAATATTTGTTCCCTACTATGAAAATTGTCTGGTTACCAACACTCTTTAAAATACCTTGTTTTGTGTTCAGTAGAAGATAGAAATTCATACCGGTTTGGAACCACTTGAGGATGAGTAAATGATGATACAATTTTCATTTTTGGACGACCCATTTCTTTAAGGGTCAAGTTGAGGTCGCACATACTTGTCTTGCTTCCCTGGTAACTGTAGTTGTATCCTACAGCGATCAGCTGCACGAATCTCCTCCTCTTTCTTTAAAATGAGTCGCTGGAGACCTGAAACCCAATCCTGGGCAACTGTCCCATTAACATTCTGGAGAGAAAGAGAGAGAGAGTGTATTAAATGGACTTTTAAGTGGCAAGAACTGAGTGCATCCTGGTTTAAATATCGATCCTGTTTTTAAAGTGTTTCAGCAAAACAGTGAGATGAACACCTCACCTGATAATTCCCCTTCAGACTGCTGATCATGGTGGAGATCTGGTTCACCAAACCCAGGTCATGGATCAGGTTCTGTAAGTCCTGGTACAGCTGCCCTGGACCCATATACAATTTATCTGCAAATGAGAGACAGACAATTAAAGTTCAAAGTCCAAGTAGTATTAATCCTCTTGAGGATTTCATACAGCTTATAAAATATCAGCATCACAGTGCTATTTTCTTCTTTACTAGCTATGAGCATTACAGATGAAACTGATTCATGTTACATAGTGAAACATCAAACGCTTGTTTAAATGAGAGTCATTAAGACTGTCCTGTGTTGATCTGACTGTCTCCCAAATACTGTCTCATACAATAGGCTGCTTTGTGCTCCTTTGCTTCTTCAAGATAAAGAGAGAGAGAGTGACAGACAGACAGGAGAGAACAGGATATAGAAAGAGAAATAATCCTTTTAGAGTAACAGGGAGAATCACATATATACACACACACACTTCCATTTTCTAATACAAATTAAAGGCATTTGTAAGCATTTTAAAGTACCTGAAGTGACATGTTCGTGTATTTATCAAAATAATGTTGCTGATGGACAGTGTTCTATGAAGAGCATCTAAAGTAGTCCAATAATATCTTGCAGTACTGTACATCAACATGCTGGAGGACAAACATAAGATTTTTTTTGTTTCAGGTTGCTTTCACATGGATACACTAAAGAAACATTGCAAAAACGAGGTTGGGAGACAGGGTCAGCCATAGACGTGTATGTGCAATGTAAGAACACACAGTCTGTATTTGGCTGCGTTTGTGTGTTTACTTTGTTCAGTAGTGTCAGGTTCTGAGAGTATACAACATTTATCCTTTTAAGAGGTGCTTAAAGATGCGTGGTAAAAAAGGGATGTTTTATTCTCCTTAAAGACAGTTTTATAAAAGAGGATAAAAAAACAAAGTACACAGATAAGTGTTGTTATTGCAAACTAAAACCAATCTGAAAATAGCTTTCAGTAGTTTTAAATAAAACGGAAATAAATAAATGAATATACATATACATATACATATATACATACATACACACACACACACACACACACACACACATATACATACATATATATATGTGTGTGTGTGTGTGTGTGTGTGTGTGTGTTTTTTGTTGTTGTTTTTTGATGATAAAAAGGAAAATGACAAACTGATGCATATTTATTTTACTAAAGCTATATAAAAATATAAAAAACTAAAAACTTAAGATGACAAACTAAAAATAAAAAATATAGAAATAAAAGTGAATTCAAGATATGAATAAACACTATTAATAACAATAAAATAACAGTGACAAAGACGGTATGTCTTACATACTTACTAATAAACTTAGTTCAAAATGAGACTGTTTAAATGTCTAGTTTTCAGTTGTGTCTGCAAAAATAATACATTTAAAATGGTGTTCTGGAACTTTTTCACAGCGTCTCCAACAGTGACATCACCTTCCCTCCTGGTAGCTTTATTCTCCATGGTTAATTAGAATTGGAAAAGTAAAACAAGAGAGAATAAAGAAAGAAAGGGTCTGGGAATGCAAGAGCTCTTGGTTCAGTGCTCTAGTTTGATTCAGAGTTTTACTGTAACCATAGAAACAACGCTGGTCTTTTTCGACCATGCTGAAAAGTGATTTTTCTACAAACATCAGAAGACTGGCACAGAGAGTTCAGTGCATTTCATCTGTCTAAACCTGTAAAAGTTGAACAAGCATTCAGATAAGAGCTACAGTGTGGTATTTCCTATAGTGTGGGTTTTCGCATAATGTCTTGTAAAATCCCACTGGAGTCCCTTCTTTTGTCACCTCAGCTGTGCTGAATAGAGCAGTCGCAATGAAACAGGAAAAACAGTCTTTCCTCTTTTGTTCAGCTTCATGAGTCAGTGTGACCTGTTCTCTTCAAACCACAAAAACAGAGCAGGCTGCCTCGTCTGAGAGAAAATACTTTCTTAACGGCAGATGATTTTGAACAGAATTGTCGTGTTATTAGGGCTCAAGCACTGCAGGGGGTGTTTTATTACTATTCTGTTTTCTGCATTGGAGTTTGACATGTTAGAACTGCAGAATACCCAAAAATAGTCTATGTAAGTCAGGACAACATTATGAATATTCATCATGAATTACAATAAAACCCATATTTACAGGTGCACTGGAACAGCAGGAGGTGAGAAACCAGCCTTTTTTTTAAACTCTCTGACTGAAATCCATGAGGAAACAGGCAATCCACTTAAAAAGAGGACTCTTAGCTGACTAGCACATTGATAGTGCTCCGCAAACATTTCAAAGCATCTTGTTTGGTTGTTATAATGAGGAGAAATGTTGTGTATAACTTCCCTTCTTTAAGCAGAAAGCTTTTGAGTTCTTACCTTTACCTCTTCCTACCCTCATCTGTCTCTCTCTCTAGTTATCTGGGTCTTTCCAGTTCGCCTGACGTTTCCATTAATAATTCATTTTTAAGATCTCACATTAAAAGCCTTCAATCACAATTGTGTCAGTTGTGTCACTGAGACACTGGAAAGCACAGTAAACAGTGTCTAACGCCAATATTTTCAGAGTCATATTTTCCATGGAAAACATCTTTATCTGGATGTGTCAGAAATCTGACCATGTATTTTTTAATGTATTTAAAATATGGTTTAAACGTCACATCTGTGCTCATGCACATTTAAAAATAACATGAGTGTATTGTTGCTTAATGGTGGTTTGATTTGATTAATCAAAGTTGTTTGATTATTTTTTAACCGAGCAGACATTTATATCCAAAACAACTTCCAGCACGCAACAGCGACAGTGATATTTAATTTGGAAAAGTCTCATTTAAGGATACAGTGGTGGTGAACTCCGTAGTAGATGAAACGTGAACTCTGTAGTTTATGGCCAGACCAGTATAAAATATAAAAATGTAGTTTTCAACCCAGAACCTGAACCACCATTTGACCTTGACCTCCAGTAATACCTGAAAATGACTCTTGGCACCAAGATCCAGCCAGATTTTTTTGTTAACTACGGAAATATGTCACTGAGTATATCTTTTTGCATACATATTTTAGTGTGTATAAAAGGAACTTACTAGGTTTAGCATTGATGACGACTTTATCTCCTGAGTGCAAAGGAGGAAATCGGGAGTCACCCATCTCTTCGCTGGAGCCGAACTCCACGACCTCCACCAAACTCAAAGGCACACTCCACTTGAGCAGGAAGCGCTGGCCTGAGGGAACACCTTCACCTGCAGCTCCCACACTCACACCATCCTGAGAGGGGCTGGGGAGAGAAACACTAGTTTACTCAGACGGAGGAACAGTGTGAATTTGTGTGGAGGAATAAGGTTTAACTCTAGATATCAAGGATTCAATTTTTTTTCTGAGTGATGCTGTTCTAAACAGTTTAGATGTGTAATGGTCATACCGCTGGTTGGGGGTGGCACACATGAGCACATCATTCAGAAGAAAGACTCGCCGTTCTTTAGTCTTAATGATCTCCCCACGATCATTATAAACGGTTTCCACCATGTCATCAGAACGAATCAGATAACGACTGCCGCTGCTTAGCAGCTAAGAGAGAAAAAGAGAGAGATGAATGGAGAGGGAAGCAGAAACAGCAATAAAAGGGTTCATCTGGGGATTAAATATTTAACAGTCCTACTTTGTCACAGTTACTCATCAGTTGACCCTGAGCACACACATTTTTGTCCACTTTGGTCTGCGGGATGATTTGAGGGCAAAATGGAAAGTAAAATATGCTTAAAAAAAGCTACGTATTATCTAATTATGAAATATTCATAATATTATTAGTCAAAACAGACCACATACTGCAAGTGCTTTAATCTGTTTGCAATTTTTAAGAAGCTTTTTTCTACTTTCAATTATTTATGAAGTCTTAAATGCTTAGCTTAAGTAAAATATTAGAATGATCAGAAATCAATTTTATATTTTTGTGGAAACCCTGATAATATTTTAAGAATTCTTAAATTTGTTTGAAAATTAAACCTACCTTTTGTAACATTATAAATGCTTTAATGACAATTCTGATCCATTTAATGCACTCTGAATAAAAGTATTAATTTCTTTAAAAACTTTGCTAAAACACTCTGGTATATCAAATATATTTTAGTTTTACTCCAGTTTTGGTTATTAAAGCTGCAAATAGTTGATTAAAGACTTTGGCTTTAGGCAGTGGTGGCGTTCCTCTTGGTTGTGGCCATACAGCAACGACATTACCAAATAATTACATTATATCTAAACAAAATGTGGACAAAAATCCACAAAAAAACCTTAAGTATAAAATCAATGCAAATACTGAAACAGTCTTCTGATAAGCCTTATAAGCCTTCACTGTGTCCTAACCAAACGCAACACGTGAGAAAAAATATATTTATTTTAGGCTACTGCTTTTTTTTTAATGAGGTGTTGTTGCTGGAATAACATACAAAATATGACAAGTGCAGATTATGTGCTTTATTTAATGTAAAAAGATTTTAAAGTGAGTTTGAATCACTGATCTATCTATAGAGAACATTTTCCGTGACCTTTATAGACAGCCATACTGAAAGTAACAATGGACAATTCCCCTCAGATCTTGATAATAAATAGGAAAGTTGTTAAGGAAACAACTGTGTTCAAACTGTCAAGGTGAACGAACAAGTGTATTCTATGGTTCAATTACTCAGTATGTATTTTTAATCAAGCTAAAGTGGTTTACTCTTTAGGAATCCGATATTGTAGTACTTTTCAATTTCGTTGTGAATGCAGTCAGTGAGCTTGCAGAGAGCCCGCCCCCAAGCTCTTCTGATTGGCTGTGATTTTTGATTGATTGATCTCGGGTCGAGTCTGGTTTGCCGTTGAAAATCTTGTTGCATCGCGTCTGGTTAGGACCATAGGCTAGGACACGGCGTCAGGCTGTTTAAATTTGATTTTCAAAGCTGCAACAGAGCAAAATAGCAGCAGTTTACTTCCCCTGCTTGTATGAGCACCAGGGTATGGCAACTGCCATACGTAAACACCGCCCCTGGCTTTAGAAGAGTGTCATGTATGCGTTCCTTATGTGTATACTACAGCTTAACAAAAATCAACCTACATTAAATGCCATTTTGTCAATATAAAATGAGTTTCATACCTTTTGTTAGATGGAAAGGAAACTTACTGTAAGTATATTTAAAGAATAAAAGTAACACTTATCCATCCACAAGAAAGAATCAGCTGTCATAAAGTGCAAAGTTAAAAATAGGCGCAGAAACAGTGGACCATTCATGCCGGTTTCGTTCGGAGAGTATTGGCTCAGTGCTTGCTTTATATCAGCGACAGCAAGGCTCAGGCGCACTAGACACACTCTAGGTGCACTGTGTGAAACTCCCAAATGTCAAATACATTACATATTTGACTAAGCACCAACACACATGCACGTTAATACAATGGGTTTGAGGTGTACACTACTGCGATCAAGCAACAGAGGGGCTGCCGTACCTTATTGAGGTAATGTTCATTCATAGCTTTAGCTATGTGTCTGATCTCACAGCGCTGGTCGGCCTCTCTTTTCCTCTCGTTTAATTTTTCGGCAAGGGTTTCCAGTTCAGTGAGAGCCATCTGAAGCGGAAGACGGTCGGGGTGACCCACCGGTGTGTTCTTTAACATGTCCTACAAAGAGACACAGAAGATAATGGGTGTAATAGTAGCCTGTGAAGGTTTTGCCTTTTATGTGAGTTTATGGACTACATGAAAGTGACTATTTACATGAAGTGGATAAGAAAGAAAGAGGCGCCCTCTTCAGGAGATTTCAGGAGATTTTTTTAGCAAGGAGTATACTGGAGCACATTTATTTTCTTAATATTAACAAAACTGAAAGAGTATGTGAGGTAAGACGCACTTGCAGCAGCAGTATAAACTGAGGGAACCGTTGAATAGGCTTCATCATCAGTCCATAGAGGGTTAGATGGTCTTTACTTGTCTCCTGACGGTGCTGTGGACATAACACAAACAGCATGAAGAATCTTGGAGCTTCTTCTGCTAACCAAAGCTGTATTAATTAGATCAAAAATACAGTAAAAACAGTTTTATTCAACAATCTGTTGATATGGAATCATTCCATTTACAATCTCCACTCCAGTTAAAATTCTGGCTCTAAATATCCCATGTACAGTCTTGTTCAAAATAATAGCAGTACAATGTGACTAACCAGAATAATCAAGGTTTTTAGTATATTTTTTATTGCTACGTGGCAAACAAGTTACCAGTAGGTTCAGTAGATTGTCAGAAAACAAATGAGACCCAGCATTCATGATATGCACGCTCTTAAGGCTGTGCAATTGGGCAATTAGTTGAAAAAAAATAGCAGTGTCTACCTTTGACTGTACAAACTCAAAACTATTTTGTACAAACATTTTTTTTCTTCTGGGATTTAGCAATCCTGTGAATCACTAAACTAATATTTAGTTGTATGACCACAGTTTTTTAAAACTGCTTGACATCTGTGTGGCATGGAGTCAACCAACTTGTGGCACCTCTCAGCTGTTATTCCACTCCATGATTCTTTAACAACATTCCACAATTCATTCACATTTCTTGGTTTTGCTTCAGAAACAGCATTTTTGATATCACCCCACAAGTTCTCAATTGGATTAAGGTCTGGAGATTGGGCTGGCCACTCCATAACATTAATTTTGTTGGTTTGGAACCAAGACTTTGCCCGTTTACTAGTGTGTTTTGGGTCATTGTCTTGTTGAAACAACCGTTTCAAGGGCATGTCCTCTTCAGCATAGGGCAACATGACCTCTTCAAGTATTTTAACATATGCAAACTGATCCATGATCCCTGGTATGCGATAAATAGGCCCAACACCATAGTAGGAGAAACATGCCCATATCATGATGCTTGCACCTCCATGCTTCACTGTCTTCACTGTGTACTGTGGCTTGAATTCAGAGTTTGGGGGTCGTCTCACAAACTGCCTGTGGCCCTTGGACCCAAAAAGAGCAATTTTACTCTCATCAGTCCACAAAATGTTCCTCCATTTCTCTTTAGGCCAGTTGATGTGTTCTTTGGCAAATTGTAACCTCTTCTGCACATGCCTTTTTTTTTAACAGAGGGACTTTGCGGGGGATTCTTGAAAATAGATTAGCTTCACACAGACGTCTTCTAACTGTCACAGTACTTACAGGTAACTCCCGACTGTCTTTGATCATCCTGGAGGTGATCATTGGCTGAGCCTTTGCCATTCTGGTTATTCTTCTATCCATTTTGATGGTTGTCTTCCGTTTTCTTCCACGTCTCTCTGGTTTTGCTCTCCATTTTAAGGCATTGGAGATCATTTTAGCTGAACAGCCTATCATTTTTTGCACCTCTTTATAGGTTTTCCCCTCTCTAATCAACTTTTTAATCAAAGTACGCTGTTCTTCTGAACAATGTCTTGAACGACCCATTTTCCTCAGCTTTCAAATGCATGTTCAACAAGTGTTGGCTTCATCCTTAAATAGGGGCCACCTGATTCACACCTGTTTCTTCACAAAATTGATGACCTCAGTGATTGAATGCCACACTGCTATTTTTTTGAACACACCCCTTTCAACTAATTGCCCAATTGCACAGCCTTAAGAGCGTGCATATCATGAATGCTGGGTCTTGTTTGTTTTCTGAGAATCTACTGAACCTACTGGTAACTTGTTTGCCACGTAGCAATAAAAAATATACTAAAAACCTTGATTATTCTGGTTAGTCACATTGTACTGCTATTATTTTGAACAAGACTGTATAACAACTGAATTTGGTAAGACTGCTTTTAGATATGCTGCTCCTTGGTGTTGGAATTTGCTCCAAAAAGTTTTGAAGCTTTCTGTTTTTATTTCACTTGAACATTTTAAACAATTACTTAAATGTTCCAAATTTGAAAAATGTTTTTAATAACCCCTTTTATGTTATTTTAAATTGTTTAACATGTATTGTAAATCTGTTTTGTGTGTCAAGTCCGTTTTTGTGATTTTGTGTAACGTGTGCAGTTGCCCCAGGGCTCCCTTGCAAAAAAAAAAAAAAGTAATATCTCAATGGGACATCACCTGGTTAAATAATGGGAAAATAAAAATTAAAAATAAATTAAAAAAAGTGAAATAATATTAATAACGGTATTCTATTTTAATATATTTTAAAATGCAATGTATTCCTGTGATGCAAAGCTGATTTTTATTAGCATCATTACTGTAGTCTTCAGTCACATGATCCTTCAGAAATCATTCTAATATGCTAATTTGGTGCTCAAGAAACATTCCTTATCACTACACTTGTGCTGCTTAATATTTTTGTGGGAAAAGCATTTTTTCAGGATTCTTTGATGAATAAAAAGTTTAAAAGAACAGCATTTATTTCAAATATATACTGCATTTTTTGTATCAATGTAAAAGCCTTTACTGCCAATTTTAATCAATTAAATGCATCCTTGCTGAATTTGTACTTTTTGATCACATTGATTATTGTTTAAGGGAACAATATTACATTTACACTTGCTTAGACTTAATTGCAAAAATAACAACTACTCCAACAGGAACCAACTTTTGATGAGCATTTGATCTGGATGTGCAAATTCACCAATGAAATCATATTTAATCATATTTTAGCACCAAAATGGCCGATATTGGATATTATTTTTAGTTTAGGAATTAGAGCCTCTAAATAAGGTTTAAACCTTATTTTTGTGAATTACATAACAGAAAAGTGCAAAACTGGTTGATATACAATTTCTGCATTACAGGAACGTTCTGGACACTTTTGGCATGTCTAACCTTGAGGAAGTCGAGGAAACAGGGCTTAGATGAACACGCCTTCCGCACCACTCCCATCGCCAAGCTGAAGTTATTCACATACTCACTGTAAGCATCCAACACCATGGACTTAGAAAACTGCAGAAGAGACAGGTGACAAAACAAAAATAAGAGTGGAAACCATGATGGTCATTTCTCTTGGGAACTAGGTTTTTTACTGTTGAAGATTAATTTGAGACACACACACAACCTCACAACAGATGGTAAGGGTGGAGAAAGTTTGTAATAGTTTTAATGTAGAAATTTAGATGGAGGGTGTGGTGTGTGATTAAAAAATAAAGGTTTAGGAGATAAGACGGGGCTTAGAGGCATGATATTCATATAGTTATTTTCGCTTATAAATAAATGTATTAAAATCTTCAAGATGGTCAGTGCTGTGTATGTCCACACACCAGCACTCCCACAACCCATCATCGTTAAATCATAAAATCGGATCTCTCACCGAAGCAACAAACATGTCTCCGATCATCTCCAGCTCGTCCCAGTCAGACACACGACTGGCCAGCGCCATCTGGAACAGGGCGTGGCACTGCAAGATCTCCCGAATCCGATAAAACACCACCTTGCGTTTGCGGTCACTCAGTAACTGAGGCTCAATCTCTGTCAGCGGTTTCTCATATTGCTGTTATGCGCAAAGCATGCAAAAAGAATTTAGATTATTGGATGAAGAATATGTGCGGACAGTCAAATAATAAAGGTTTTAAATTATAATGCATTTAATTGCAATGTAAAGCAGCACAAGTAAAACTGACAAAAATAGTAAAAACCTCTAATATTCTCTTCAGAGCTTCCAGATAGTTCTTCTCACTCTCTAGAATCATTTCCAGAATGCATCTTCTCATAACCTGTTTATGCACACACAAAAACAACAGGGCACAGGGGCATTTGAGTAACACTCAGGAAATGTATGAACATCAGCACATTAGATAAAATATGAAAACTGGATTTAAAAAAAGAGAAATATTGCACAAACACTTTGTAAGCAAACCCTGAACTTTAAGCAGAATTTGAAAGGAAGATTACTTCATTCATTACTGTTTGAGTATGTAAGACTTTTTTTAAAGGACTAATAAGAACTAATATAAAAAATATGTATATCTGTCAAAGGGGTAAACCTTTGGAAAAATTGTGACAAGGGATAAAAAATGTGTAGTAAACTCCATAAACAACTATATAACTGATAAATAACTCGATTTGAATCCTTTAGGCATGTGATATTTAAACTATTGTATTAATTTCTGAAATGTGTACCTTTTGTAGTTATGTATGCACATTTTGAGAAATGTCTTTATATGTAACTCTTTTGTTTATCTTGTATGAATCAAATCCAGTGAGAAAATTGATTCTCAGTCACAATAAGCAAAGACTTACTGTATGTATATCATGAAAAAATTGTCTGTGAGGACCTAAAATACATTTTTGTTGAATTTAATTGAAGTTTTCTGAAGACTGAAGTAATTAAATGAATACAGCTTTTCCATCACATGAATAATTTCAAAATATTACAGTTTTTACTGTATTTTTGATCAAATAAAAGCAGCCTTGGTGAACATAAGAGACTTCTTTTAAAAACATATTTTTAAACATGTAAAATTTATACTGACTTTCTCTTATTTTTAAATAGAACTCATTCTAATATGCTGATTTGGTGCTTAAGAAACATTACTTGTATTATAATCAATGTTGAAAACTGCTTAATATTTCAAGATTATCTGATAAAAAGAAATAACAGCATTTATTTGAAATAGTAAAGACTTTTACATTATTATAAAAGATTTCTGTCATTTGATCAACCCTAGCTAAATGAAAGTATTCATAAAATACAAAACCTTACGGACGTTGAACTTTTGTGTGTACATACTATATATAATAATAATAATAATAATAATAGATTTTATTTATAATGCACTTTTCATTCCGAAGAATCTCAAAGTGCAACAAAGGGGGGGGGATAACAACAAAAAATGAATAACAAGTAAAAATATAGAATACTACAAACAATCAACCAACACAGAAAACAGAACAGAAAACAGAGCTGATGGTGAACAGAAACAGAGCTGATGGTAAACAGAAAACAGCTGATGGTGGAAGTCTGTTAGCTCCGCAGCACACTGTAGTCCACTCCATGTTTCAGATTTCTCCCAGCGGCAGTGTCCCGATGACATCGCCGAGGCAGGACAGCTGAAGACCAGATGATGGGTCTTCATGACGATTCAAACGATGGGGATCGCCGCAGCACCATGCAGGAGGCAGAACATTTTTTCGGGCACTTCTGTGGACACACCGGGGTCGGCGCAGAAGTCCAAGCCGCTCCACGGCCGCAATGCAGGACGGAACAGCGGCGCAGCCGAGAAGCGGAACATCCCAACATCATGCCGGACGCCGATGACGATGGCCCAGATGACGCTAGCCCGGTGCAAACTTCAGCCACCATGCAGCTTAAGCCCAAGGGAGACCACCAGTGAGCAGTCGCGACGAGAAACATCAAATGTCCTCCAAACCAGAACCAACCAACCGCAGCAATTCAAACGTAAACATTAGAAGCGGTGGAAAACGGCGAAACGAGGAACAACGTCCTCTCAGTGGCTGCCAGCAATCAGCAACAGCCCCAATTGTAGCTCTGACTGTTAGACTAGTCACAAACATAAGGAAATAAAATAAAATCTAAATCTAATAGTACATTAACATGATCATTTGTGGGTGGAGAAGCGGCGAACAGACGACGCCAGCGTCCTCTCCCCCACGTTGCCTAGCAACCTCTAGTAATATACTACCACACACACGCACAAGAAAAATCACTTTGACACCAGTTGGTTAAGGGTGCGTTCACACTTGTCATGTTTGGTTCGATTAAAATGAACCCTGGTGCGGTTGCTCGGTTAGTACGGTTCATTTGAACATATGTGAACGCTGCCATCCGAACCCTGGTGCGCACCAAACAAGCGGACCGAGACCGCTAAAAAGATGGGTCTCGGTCCGCTTCCAAACGAACTCTGGTGCGGTTCGATTGATATATGAACGCAACACGGACCAAAGACATGTAAACGGACCAAAAACCGGACGTAATGTCACAAGATGCGACGCATAATGCAGCTGATTTGACGACGCGGAAAGATCGGTGTATCCAAAATGAGTAACTTTAACATTAGAGGGCAAACGTGGAGCAACGAGGAAGTTCCTAATCAATATTTGGTCAGACGAGCATGTTTCGAAAATGCTAGAAAAAACACACAAAAAGCATACCTGGCTCTTCTCATCAAAGTTCCTGTGTTGCCCATTATTAGCAGGTGCAGACGACAGCGGCCGTCTCTGTTCTGCACAACGGAGGAAATCCTGCTGCTGTTTTGAATGTTTTGAACATTTTATGAGCTCTTCATGAGTTCTCAGCGGGTAAAAATATTGCCACATATACACGCATAAAATGATCGCGTTTAATCCAGCACACAGCGTTGTTTTGAACATTTCATGAGCTCTTCATGAGTTCTCTGGTAAGAAATAATGCCAAATGTGTTACACGCATAAAATGATCGCGTTTAATCCAGCACACAGCGTTGTTTTGAATGTTTTGAACATTTCATGAGCTCTTCATGAGTTCTCTGGTAAAAAATAATACCATGTACACGCATAAAATGCCCGCGCGTGTAATCCAGCACACAGCATTGTTTTGATCGGTAAACGAGCTCCTACGTCATATAAGCCGACCAATCAGGTTGTGAGCGTCTCCCTGTGCCTTTGGTTCGGTAACTTTAGGTTCGCTGTTAAAAATGCCCGTGTGAACGCTGAGCGGACCAGGACTATTATGTTTGTTTTTGTTTTTTGGTCCGGACCAAACGAACCAAACGAACCGAACTACAAGTGTGAACGCACCCTAAAAGTCTCTGAAAAAAAGCCTGGCTGTAAGAGACAGTACCTGGTGTTGAGAAAGCCCATCAGGTGCGGGTCTCAGCACCGGGTCAACATTAAAACACTCCACCTCGATGAACAGCTCAGACTCTTCATCAAAGCAGCTGGGTTTCTTCTCTGAGGAAAGAATGATGGATTCATCAGAAGAATAAAACAGAAGAGCTATATTAAATTGAGAATCATTTGTGGATTCATGACGTCGGAGGTTGTACTGTTTGTGCTCTTACCATGACAGAGAGATCTGGTGCGGATGAAAGATCGTCCCTTTCTCACCGCAGCTTTGGTTTTCTGCAGACCGTCTTTAGTTCCATCTTTAGCTGCTTTTACAAGACGCTGCATCTGTAGCACAGGCAACATTATTGGATCATTTAGGAGTGAGCCAACAAAATCTGTGCAGAAAACTGTACTCCCAGTCAAACTGGATCACAGATGTTTATTGAATAAGATGCCAGTTTTGTGCAGGAAATCCAGATAAAAGTGGCGTTACTCTTTAGTGAATTCCCTCCTGAAATGTTTCTCAATATGATAGGCGTTAACAAGATGAAACCACCAGGAAGAAGAAAACATGCATCCTAACTAAATTATGTTTATGAACAAACACACAATGAAAATATTAACAGACACCACATGGGTAAAATGAGGGACAGGGAACATGAAGTCAGAAGACAGAGCGACTGCAACTACAAATAAGTGCATGCTGAACTCAACAGATTTTTCTGATTCACAGTCCCACTATTCAAATATTTAATAAATGATGTGCCCTGCTGTGGCAGTCACTGAAGGAGGGAAAAAAGATATACCAACAATGTTTTCAAACACAGAATGACATGCGAAGCCACACATGAAGTGAGGATGAGTGAGAGGTAAAAATGTGTACAACATTAACTCTCCACAGATGACAACAGATGACAGCTATATCTATGGAGATGCAAACAGATGTTTAGTGGGGATGACGGAGGTCAGAAGAAGCCCACCACCAGCACAACTAGCACAGAGAAGAAAGAACACCTCCAGAGACAGACAGCCGTCCGTCAGGCTGACATACACGCGCTTGTTCTTTTACCTTCTGCTCGTGTTTGTGTTTGAGCTGCTGTAGCTCTACTGTTCCCACTGTGTTTGCCATGAGATCTCGCATCTTTCTCTCATAGTGCCCTTTCAAACGCACCAGATCTTCAGACAGCTGAACAGGGGGCAGAGAACGAGTTACTGCACACAGCCGCCATAACTCCGTCATTCCCTTATTTTATTTAGAAACTCACTCCGTTAATATTCCTAATGTCTATGTGACATGCTGTTGTTAACCATACAAATTAAAAATGGGTGCGCTGACAATTTCACAATATTTAAATAATAATAATTTTAAATAAAATGATTTATATTATTTATTTATTTTTTTTCTTTTCCTGTTATGGTTGATGACCAACATTAAAAATACTATTAAAAAACAATACTGTAAATTAATTTAAAAAAAAAAAAAAAAAATTAATTTTTTTTTTTTTTATTTAGTATGTATTTTAAATAATATTATTAGGGAAAAATTGCGACATAAGACAAAATCATTGTTGGTTGCAAACAATGGCATGCCCGACATACGATTCATAAATAATACATATAATTATAAATATTAAAATCTTTGAATATTCCTCAAACACATTTCATTTTAGGCACTTTCTAACCAATGTCTCTTAGACCTTATACACACATACACACTCTAAACTCCCACAAATTCCTCTATCAACAAAGGTTTCAAATGATCTGACTCTAAATTTGTTCTGACAGTTCAAAAATAATTTCCTGGCCAGACTGAAATAAACACACACACACACACACACAAAATCAGAGTACTCACTCAACTAAACCGTAACCTATTAAATCAGAGCCTACACAAACAAGCAAAACCAAAACCATTATGGGCAGATTTAAACCTTTTCTCATTGTTTTTAAATAACTGTGGGCAAATGTTTAACAAAAACAAATTACCCAGACATCAGATCTGACTACAGACACACTACACTGTTCACACTAAAAAAAACAGCTGCATTTTATACAGCAGAGAACAAAAAGAAGAGAGAAAGAATGAGAGTGAGATAGTAATAATGTAAATACACACGTGCGTTTTCTTGCTGGGTGCACGGCCCCTAACAAAGGCATCTGGGAGGCCGTTCTCTCCATGTCCGTTCTCTGTGTCACTGGCTTCCTCATAGCTCTCAAACTCACTGGAGCTCCAGCCGTTGTCCAGCGAGCTGCTGCCACCCTCCTCCCCGAACTCAACATCATCATAGATCATCTCATCTGGGTCTGACATGCACAGTTTTCACATTTTACACACACAAAAAAAAACATACACAAAAATCAGTCCCAATTTATTCCCTCATGACTGCCATCAGCCGTAACAGCAGAACTGTCAGTCACATGACATTGTCTTATTGCTGAGAGAGCAAATTTTACTCTCAGTTTTCATTTCTTTCACATTTCTATAGCCAGGCTGCAGGGGTGGGGGGGTTTACAAATACAATGATATCAATTGAACTGATTTTTTATATAATTATTAACAATTTTAACAATTATTAACAATTAAAAGCATATGCGGGACAAAACAGATACACATTTGGTGTGGAATTACAATGTGAACTTATTATATAACAGTAATATAATTACTGTTAACAGTAATAGTTATATTATATAACTGTTATTATAATATTACAATTATATTACAGTACTTTATGGTATACACACACGCACACAGACACACATGCATTAATATACTCTACACTGACCCCTGTTAGGCTGTACCCATACTGCATTATGGCTGTTAGCTGATAGGTTTAATAAATATCTTAAATTCTTCATAAACATAAAAAAATGCATCACACAGTAAGTTAAAGGGTTAGTTCACCCAAAAATGAAATTGATGTCATTAATGACTCACCCTAATGTCGTTCCACACCCGTAAGACCTCCGTTCATCTTCAGAACACAGTTTAAGATATTTTATATTTAGCGTATCTAAGTGTATGCACACTATACTGTCCATGTCCAGAAAGAGAATAAAAACATCATCAAAGTAGTCCATATGTGACATCAGTTAGTTAATTAGAATCTCTTGAAGCATCAAAAATACATTTTGGAGAGTTTTTTTGAAACTTTATTCAGCATTGTCTTCTCTTCCTTGTTTGTGTTCAATCCTCAAATAAAGATTCAAACGGTTATGAATCAGTGAATCGATCAATGATTTGGATCGCCAATGTCACGTGATTTCAGCACTTTGGCATGCGATCCAAATCATGAATCAATATACTGATTCATAACCGTTTGAATCCTTATGTGAGGATTGAACACAGACAAGGAAGAGAAGACAATGCTGAATAAAGGCGTAGTTTTTGTTATTTTTGGACCAAAATGTATTTTTGATGCTTCAAGAGATTCTAAATAACAATCTGATGTCACATGTGGACTACTTTGATGATGTGTTTATTCCCTTTCTGGACATGGACAGTAAAGTGTGCATACACTTGGATACGATCTCGGACTACATATAAAATATCTTAAATATCTTAAATATCTTAAACTCTGTTCTGAAGATGAACGGAGGTCTTACGGGTGTGGAACAACATAAGGGTGAGCCATTAATGACATCAATTTAATTTTTGGGTGAACTAACCCTTTAAGATAAAGAAAAAGACCATATACTACACCTGTAGTGGATCCAGAGTTTTCTCTTGGCACATCATCATAAATCACTTCATCTGGACCTAAAACAAACAGAAACATGCAAGCAAACACACATGGCTCACAATTTCATATGTGCAACAAAGCTAAAGCAGCGCACTGGGCACTAATATATGAATTAATGAATCCTCTGAAAGAGACTGAGCAGCTCTTCAGTGAAAAAGAAGGAAATGTCTCAGATTCTCTTCAGTAACAGGAAACGCAAAGGAACAAGGCAAAAAAAAAAAAAAGCCTTCATGTATACATTCACAATCCAAATCCAAGCATGATATCTGCGTAGCAAAATGTTCAGTACTTACTCTCCATCCAGGCTGTGTTTGCTGGGTCTGATACCCATTTAGTAAGAGCATCTTCCTCTCTGATGACTGGACACTCTTCACTAAAAACACTGGACGAAGCACTTGTAATTAGTATAGCTGCACAATCTATACTAATATCCTTTTTTTTTTTTGCATTGCAGTGTACAAATATTATTATGAGCACATGGAAGTCATGTAAAACTATTTTGCACATGATCATACAAAAAAAAAAAAAAAACAACAACACACAAATACAGAAAAAGAAATCTAAAAGTACTGAATTTACAAGATGCTTCATACAGCATTAAGGGCATTAATATAGGTCAGTCTTAGTAAAACAGTACAACACATCTGTGAGGCCTCTCACCTGTCCACTGGAGCATTTCCTGTTACCACCACAGTCACTGCAGGACACATCAAAACATTTCATTCATTAACAGAGAAGCACATAAAAACATTCAAATCTGTTTCAAAACCACTCCATTCAGAACAGGTTTACAGCTAGAACACCCTTACACCACAAGGGGACAGTAATGCGTTACTGAGTGTGTTATTCAAGCCAATCATTTTGTTTGTCCCCACCTTATCTCTCTACCTACACAAGCAGTCTGGACACACTAGCCCGAATGTGCAATTCTCACAACAGCAGCAACCTTGTAACTAAAGGATAAAGCTTATGAATTATGTTTATAAATTGTGACTACATATGAATTATAAAAAAATTGATTTTTAAACTTTAAAAATGATGGTGATGGCAATTTAATATCTACTACTACTACTAAAAAAAACTGTTTTCGTAGTAGTAGTAATAATAATTGTAGCAGTATTTTTTAAACACATTTTACTAAATATTTTATATATTTTTATTATGTTTTTATTTATTTTATTATTTAATTATCTGCACATATGAATCTATAATCTATTTTATAATTTATAATATAAAAGTGGCAATGCATATGATTTATTTCAATATTAATATATACGGTATTAAGTATATTACATATAATACACTATAGATATAAATAAATATAATGGGCATAAAATGTAAGTATGAGCAAACGGTGGCTTCTTTGAAGAGCCCTAAAATACAGGATTTGATTTTGATAACTTCACTGCATAATACTTTTGATACACTAAACTGCTCACTTTGCTTTAACAAAATACACTACAACTTTGCTTTAATGAAGGAGCCTTTCATTTGGAGTTTTACATCTGTTTCAATTCTGTTTCTGTTGAGAAAACAGGAAACCTCATCACAGCCAAAGCCACAGCTAAATATATCCCCAACTTCCTCATGGCAGAACTTCAGAAAAAGAAGAGACAGAGAGCATGAAACAAGACGGAAAGTGAAAAGAGAGAGGATATGTATGGTGGGTGAACCCCTATTCCGACCAGACCAGCAGAGAGAATAAATGAAATAAGTAACAGATGAGAATAATCTCTCTTTTTTTTACCATCTTCATCCATAGAGAAGTGTCGGATGATAACTGGGGTGGTGTAGGTTGGTGGGATCACCGGCACATTTGAGGGAGTTGCATAACCACAGGGCACTGGCACTGAATACACAGAGGGCAACCCAGGGCTACTGGGTACATCTTGAATGTCCCCTTGACTCTCATTGGCTGGGGGAGAGGAGGGAGGGCCGCTCTGTTCTGACAGCAGCTGCTGCTGGATAGGGGCGATGTCAATCACAGAGTAGGGGCTGACTTTGGGCTTGGAGGTGGATGCAGAGGTGGGAACCACACTGGCACCTCTGCTCTCTATTGATCAGAAAGTACAGTGACAAAGCAGGAAAATTGCATTTCCATAGGAAACGACATAGAAATCTCACGTGTTGTTTATGTAGAGTTTAAGCAGCTATTCTAGTGAATCTTAAGTATGAAGGATTCCTGATACAAACAACTCAAGATTATACCTACATTAACAGTTTGAAAGAAAGAGAAAGACTGAAGGAAAGAAAGAGATAGATGTAACCTCAGAAACTGTGCAAGCATTTTTTAAAAAAGCAATTACATGCAATGGGCTGCCACCAAAATGGCTGTATATTTTATTTCCAGTCAGGTAATACACAAAGGGTAGACAATCTATAACTGTACACAATACTTTTTTAACCAAAATTTTTGTTTTATTTTTAGTTTCTGATCAGGACACCCAAATATGATCAGCCCCATGTGAGGAACCCCCTTCATTATGATTATGATTTGCATAGAACCAATGTATATTCTTTGAGAAAAATATTAATGTTTAATATTTTGAGGAAAACAAAATAATGATTGTTTCCAAAATTAAATAATTGTTATGTATTAAAGCAAATTACTATCTTAAAAACTTCTTTTTTTCACACACACACACACACACAAAAAATAACAACAGTGCTGTAACAAGTAAACAAAAATCTTGTGATTTTGGAGTAGTCTTCAGAAAGAAGAATTAGCTAAATCATTTAATAAATTTCATAAAAATCATAATTTTAGTTTCTACTGTACACTCACCGTCAAGCTCACTATCAGCTCCTGTAGCGCCCTCTGGTGGTATTGGTGGTGGAGAGTCTCTGTCCTGGCCTTCTGCTGCATTGTGGCAGAGCTCTATGGGTGGAGGGGGTAGATCACCCTGTGGGAAGGGTGCATGAGCCAAAGGGCTGTTATTAGTGAGGCAGTTCTGAGGTGGAGGGGGCAGATCAGCCTCTGCAGTGAGTAAGTTCTCCGGGTTTGGACTTGTTCCATTCACGGGTGCGTCCTCAGCTGCTAATGAGCAGGGTGGAGGCACGGAGATTCCTTCAGGTTCAGGGGGTGGCCGATCCGCCTCAGGGGCTTCATCACCACTGTCGTCAAACTCAAACCTCTCACCTTCATCTACGTCATCCAACACTAAAGAGAGACAGGTAAACATGTTTCAAAACTTCGTGTTAATAAATGTATTATAATTTTTTATATAAAATTATATAAAATATATGATATACTCTTAACTTGTGGTCCAATGAAAATATGTACTTTGTACATTTCTACTAGGAGAGCACCACTAAAACAGACAAATGATAAGTTAGAAGTGGCCCAAGAAAGTCTATGAATGGAGTATTTTGCGGTTGAGGTCTGTTCCCACCCTCTTTTTTGCACACTCAGGGTCCACACACACACACACACACGGTACATTTTTTTTTTTTTAGAGCAAGCTCTAATTTTAGGTTATGTACAAGAACCCTCCGTCCAAACTGGCTCTGAAAGTCAGTCACACATGGCACAAAGTTGTAAGGGAACAGAGAGGGGGGAAAACAATTCAAACACCAAAACCATGCTACAGGAAGCACACTTATGCTAAAAGGAAACGGGGTCAAAACATCACACTGCTTATTTTCCACAGGTCTGAAGTGCAAGAGAGAAAACGCGTCTACTGGGACCAGAGAACAAAAGACAGGAAAAAAGAAGTAAAATTTTAATTCATTGATCAAACAGGTATTACTCATGTGGTTTGGTTTGGTTTGTTTTACAGGCTGCTATGACAAAAAAGGTTATGCTAACACTACATTTAAAGTGAAAGATCATCAACAACAAAAAAAAAACCTCATGTCATTCCAAACCTATATAACTTACTTTTTTCTGTGGAATGATTTAAAGAAGCTTGGTCTTTTGGGGTTCTCTCATCTTTAATGACCCTACATCAGCAAAATTAAATACATAAACTGAAAAGCAGCTTTACAGTATAGATGAAAAATCTGCAAGGTAGGAAGAAGGGAGGGGTAATGAATAAGAGTAGAGAGAGGGAGGGAGCCCTTGACGCTGTGAGGCTATTATGAAGCAAACACTTGGCAGTTCATGGATTCTCTTGACCCAGTGACTCACTCTTCAGAAATGTGAGTAATGTGAGAGTTCTTTTCCTCCATTCAGCCCCTGTCCAATCGCAGCCTCCCTCACGGGGCTGAAGCACACACAGTGACCATTATACTATACTACAGCAATTAAGCCCGTTACAGAGTTTTATAGACAGCTTATTTACAAAACAAGACTGTATCCGGACAGTAACATCTCTAAACCACTGAAATTCATTACATGGAGTCTTAAATAATGTTTGTTTTTTCTCTCACAGGGATAATGAGAGGAGTGGTAAAACTGAAAGACTCTGGACCGCTGCCCAGGAAACCATGTTTCCACTGACGGAAACGGTTATCTCTTAAAGTCGATAAATCCACCATGGCGCGCTGGTACGAGTTTGCTCACTGGAATAGCAGAGATTCCAAACATAGTGAAAACACGCCGTCCTCCCACTTCAGGCTGCAAAGTCCAAAAACAACCGACAGACCAATTTCCTCTGCTGACTTCCATAGGCAAAGTATTTCTAAGCCACTTAAAGCCAGGTGCACACGTCTCGCTTTATTGCCATCTTCTGAAAAAAACTTTGTACAGTATTTACAAATTGTACTCCACATTCTCTTTCCATAACAATACACTAAAATATGGAAAAAACAAACAAACAAAAACCATTATTTTACATTAGCTATAGCTCTTTATAATGTTATCTCATGAGCTCATGTTTTGACAAGGATAGTGTTCAACATTTATGTTGTTTAAATTGTTACACCAAATCAGCATAGAAATTATTTCAGATCAGAGCAATCGTGACTGAAGACTGGAGTCATTTAAAAAAATATTATTATTTTAAATTGTAAGAATATATTTCACAATATTACTGTTTTTAGTGTATTTTTAATCAAATAAAATAAGCCTTGGTGAGCTTCTTTCAAAAACATAAAACACTTCTGATCAGTATTATGTTATATTATATATAACGTATATGTATATGTATATGTATATGTATATATATATATATATATATATATATATATATATATATATATATATATATATATATATATATATATATATATATATATATATATATATATATATATATATATATTTATGTATATATATGTATATATATGTGTAAATAACATTTGGTCTGGTTTAATTCTACACAATATCCCAAAACAAAACCAAAATAAAAAATCTTCCAACCAAGGTTCTCACTTAGATCATATCGTACAATCTGACAAGCAACAATTTTAAAGTATAAAAATAGACTGTACCGCATAAACCCATCTTAAAGTAGATTGGTTTACCACTGTTACTTGTTGACAGATGAGATGTCATCTTTATTCAGTGTGAGCTGGTAGGAGCGCGTCCCTGCATGCCTTACAGCTACACATGACAGTCGGCCTCTCCATGTACCCATCAACATGACATTCAGTATTATGAATGTACAATTTACAACGAAACAAACAGGAAGATCTGACTCCATGTTAAAAAAAAACACTAATCTTGAAAGTTTCCTAAAGTCAAATTACAACCTTTGACCCCCAAGTTATCACTCATTACAGTACAATGCTGAGCACCTGGTGTGGGAGTACAGGTCAGAGCAGGTATAGGGAGCTTCACTGGGAAACATTTAAATCCCTGAGAGGAAAGGTCAAAGGTTAAGAGTTTAGGAAAGGCTATACTCTGGCTGCGTAACATGAGCGTTTTTAGCTGCGTAGCGTGTCCATTTTTATTTCGGCTCCCATGTTAACAGGTTAGAGCTTGCACACTGCTTGCGTTACACGCGCGTCTCGAGCCGCACCGAAAACACGTGCACGCTAGAAGTAGAACCGACACCTATTTTTCACGCAAGCGTGTTGGCAAAATAAAATAGGAAAAGCTGTTATAGATAATTTTGACATGAATACATATGAATAAGTTACATTTTGATGTTTGAAAATCTCTAGGTTGACATAAATGCAGATATAGGTCTAATTGTAATAATAAATACTAATAATTATTGATTTTGAAATATTGCACCTGTCAATACAAAACAAAATATTCTGTAGCATATTTGCTGTCAATATAGCCGAGGTTGTCTTTGTTGTATCAGTAGGCTATATATTTATGTTTAACATGGAGTTAAGCCTTCCCTGTTTGTCACCTAGCAACAGCAGCGGTGCATCAGACACGTTTCTGGTGTGCAAAGATATGCCGCCACACAACAGAAAGGCCACGCTCACGCCACACAGCCAGTGTGTAGCCGGCCTTAGCGTTCTTCATTTGGACTTCACTGTGTAAAAGGAAAAAAACACCAGTTTGAGAAAGAGTCACTGAGGCATGAACAGAGATATTTGAAAGTGGCTTTATCAGCTCTCAGTGTTAATGAATGGAGTAAGAGAGAGATAAAGCACGGGGGAGTTTCCGTATCATAATCTTAGCAGAGATGACTGACTGTGAATATTCATGCAGTAAGAGCTTTCAAATAATGTGGAATGTGTGCAGTTTTAGTTTAAACTTTAACATTAGCTTATCGACTTAAAATGGGTCGTGTTTTTTTCCGATGCTGATTATTCATTAGCTGTCTTGTTTGAGGTATAGGTAGAACTGAATACCTATTTGCTGACTAAAATTAACCTTTTATGGATTGTAAATGTGGTTTTAAACTGTTATACTGAAAAGCGGTAGACAGATATATCATATTTTTACTGATATATGGCTTTCTTCATTTATCTGAATTGTCTGATATTTTTTTTGTTTGGCCGATAAGAGTCAGACTTTTCTTTTGACAGCGCTGATAACCAGACCATGGACTGTAAAAATAAAAAGGACAACACAAAGAACCTTGACTCTTTTCAATTGTAAAAAAAAAGTTAAGCTGCCAATGTCCTATTTAAAAAAAAAATAATTACTTGCCTAAAATGACAGAAATCCTCTTTGGGAAAAAAGTATTTGAAGCGTAATTTGATTGTTTAGTTTGTCTCAAATCATATTAGATTACATGGAGAGGGCAGGGTTTATGACCTATAATGCATCCAGCCACCTGGGGGTGATCTAAGCGGTTTAGCTTAATTTTTTTTAGGAATTGCGCGGCACACTTGGCACGGACCATAGAGTGTAAAAAATGTGGACGACGCACCTTCACTCTCTTCCATTGTAGAGAAGTGAGGCTGCCAACGTCCAAATATGGCGCTGACATCTTGGCACCAGAGTCTGCGCAGTAGTGAGCATGACGTGGAGCCACGATATCAAGGCCCCGCCCACACTCCCGCAGAATCGGTTAGTACAGTTTACTGCAGAACAACACATTATGTCGGTGTGAAATAAACAGTTATGGAAATTTAGAAATTTAAGTTGGAACTCCAATCTCCTCCCGAAAATGTCAATCAATGATGTCACACTCCCATTTTTTACAGCATCAAATAACTAACTAAAACCAATCAACCAATTATAAAACCAATTTTATCATTTTATTAGTTTGTCTCACGTCCCATTAGATTACACGGAGAGGATGGGTTTATGGCATTCATTCTCAAAACTTTAAAATCATAGTATTATAGCATTTGTCATTCTATTATTAGCAATAGAAATGCTGTAATATTTCTCATATACAGTCAGCATTTAGCAAATTTGAATTTTTATAATTTAAACAAATCTTTAAAAAGATCCAATAACCATTTAATTACTTTATTCATGTATATTCATTAATTCATTATAATTTTAAGTTAGTATAAATAATTTAAATTCAACTTCCTTGCACCATTGTGTGAAGATTATTGCATGAAAATTACCGCAGAGAATAATAGTGTACATGATTGTAAATAGATACGTACGTACTAATCTGGAATGATATGAGGGAGAAAATGACAGCAGAATTTCCCTTTTTGGCTGAACTATCCCTTTAATCAGCACTACTTTAATTATTTTAACTCATCTTTCCCTCTTCTGTCATTCTCTGTGCATCAAGAGTCTCTGTTTTCTGTCTGCTTTTGTCACCTCCCCTGCATTCATTCTGGCGTTCCTCCGCTCTTCAACCCACACGCTTCTTAGTGGCTGAGCCATGGAATGTGTTTACACTGTTCATTCTCTTCTCCTCTCTATCCTTCAGGCTCCCAGAAGCATGATATTCCTGTGCATTCGACACAGTGAGAGTGAATATGACCTTGACACTCGTCAGTAAAACCCCATTGTTCTTAAATGCTTAGACGAAAATAGACATTTTATTTTTGGTGCCAGAAACTTTAAGCCAACATCTGCATTTACACGCTGTCTGATTGTCAAAGTAAACACAATCTGTGTGCTGAGAGCTGTGAAAGGACAGATCTGCTTACGGTCAGGTGGAGGAGGGGGGAAATCCTCCACGTCCATGCTGAACACGCTCTTCTGAGACACACACTGATGATCAGGGAGAGATCCTTCACCAACTCTAACAAAGCTACAGGAGAAGAGAGATAGTGGTTAGCCGCAGAGATAGAGTTCACACACACACACACACACACACGAATGACCTCACAGCTTAAAGCAATAGCTCATCCAAAATGACAAGTATGCCATTATTTACCCATCCTCAAGTTGTTTTAAACCCATATGATGTTGTTGTATTTGCCATTTTGGCAGCAACACAAAAGTTTTAAAAAATGTATCATTACACTGTTTTTTTTACGTACAAAGGCAGTTGATCAGGGGCCATCAAGCTCCAAAAGGACAGAAAAAGCACCATAAAAATAGACGTTTCTGTAAGTATTAAAATTTACATCCATTTTTTTGGGAGACATTGGGTCTCATTCACTAATAATAGCATTAACCATTCGTATTTGTACGCAGTATTCACATTTGAAATCATGATTTGTTCGTGTAAACCTTCATACACAGATTTTACACACAAATTTGTGCGTACACTACACATGCTTGGTGAATGAGATCCAATATTATTACAAAAATGCAGAAATATTGCTAAGGCAAGAGAGCATGTTAAAGGGGTAATGAATTGAGAAATCAACTTTCCCTTGAGCTTTTGATATATAAAAATGTATGGTAATATAAGACTATCCTTTAAGTTTCAGAGCGGAAAACTTCCTTGTTAGTTAAAGAAAAGCTTTTACGGACACCAGGCACAGAAAACGTCTGTGTGCTTCATCTTAACGTCATCAACTGATGAAACACCGCCTCAACAGAATAATAAGTACGTGTAATTCAGTAGCCCCGCCGACTGACTCATCGGATCACGCTAGCCAGCAACAATAAACATACCGAAGAATATAGCAAGATATTGATAGCAAGATATGGTTGACAAAAGTACTGTAATTGTAAGTACTACAGAAAGTCCAAAGCAGTTTTCTTTTGTAATCAAAATGTCCTTACTCAATCTTCTGAGGAAAACGACAGACTTTTCCAATCTTTTAGTCTGCTTAAACCCTGCCCCTTTCTTACAACTGACTGCAAGTTTCGAATTATTTTTAGTGCAATGCCCACATTAAAATGCAATCAACAAGCGATGGACAAAACAAAGTAACACCGATAATCTGTTACACTAGGGATGTACACGTCACAATACAAAAGAAAATATCTTTAATTTCATTGGAATTTTCAATAATTTCCTTCTTTTATCTTCATTGTGATATCAGGATAGCCTGACAAGCCAGACTCACATCAAGATGTTTGGTCTGGAAACTCACCACTGACAGGGCTCAATCCGAGGGGCGGAATAAATGGCTGTCTTTCAAACTCGATCTGCATGGCATGCACGCAATTGGATAGAGCTACAACCAACCAGAGCAAGTTGAAAGATTAAACATTCGGCGTATCCGGTCAGCAAAACTCAGAACAAATCTTCCATTATGACTTCAGTGCCGTTCTTTGTTCTTTTCTCAGAGAAAAGCTTAACTCCGTGTCTTCCAGAGTCGCGGTCAAAGCTGATTCGTAAGATTGGCGTTCGCCAGTTTCTGTGTTTACTAGAAGAAACACGCAAGCGCAACTTGGCCGTCATTTTATAAAGCTCCGCCCACCGACTCTATACACAATGTGATTGGCCTAACCAGAGTTTGGCAGGAGTCTAATATCACTAATATCAGGAGTTATCTCCATGACATTTTTTTTATTTTAAGCCTCCCAAAAAATATCAAAATCATTTTTTATTCAGAAATAACAAACATTTAAAACAAATAATAAAAGACTCATCCCGATACAGAAACAATGGTTCAACCAATGGTGTCAGTTAGGGGTGGGACTATCTGTTTTGCTATCCAAGCAGAGTGTTTGGGGAACCTTTTTTGTCTTTTTTTTCCATTTGGTGCACAAGCTAAAATAACAAAAAAGGAAAATTCGGCTTTAAGTTTAGGTATAGAACATAAGCATACCTACTTAAACTATTTTATCAATTTAAATAATTGTATTAAATTAATTTGAATGGAACAGTGCTGATAACTCAAAAACAGATCTCAACCTCCTCACAATTCACCATACCATCACATCTGCTCTGACTTACCTTTTCAACCCTGATGATTCTCATCATCTCACAGACACCTTCAGTCCACAACCACCCAGAATCTGGCCTCTGTTTGTTCATTTGCACTGATATGACTTCTTTTATTATTGCAGAAAACTACACAACCAGAACATACTGGGATAAAAATTTCTCCCCACCCTCTCAGCAAGCTACACTCTATGTCAAAGTCAGATATGTAATCAAGCGTCACGTGACACTGGATTGACAGTTCGTCACTGTTGGCCCACTTATTACATCCAAACTGGAAACGCATGCACATGTACAGACATGAGCAACCCCGGACTATCTGTGACAGGGAGGGATCGAAAAACCCTTCATGTTTTTCTGCATTCCTCTCTCTTTTACATACACACAGACACAACAGTGCTTTCCTCTCAGCTGTGTTTCCAGATGAGGGTCAGTGGAACAGTGAAGTCATTCTGTGGAATAGAGGCATTTCTATGAGGCTCATGTGTGTGCGACCCAGAGGGTCAGCGAGAGACGAGGCAGACAGACTGACGCACGACTATTATCACACACAATAAGATCCTGGCACAGACATGCAGTCTGTTCTCCCATTATCACAGTACTTAGTACATACACACAACAACTCATGAGTCACTAACAAACATGACAAGAGGAAAATCTGTTTTGCTGACAGTCATTGTAATCATTTGGAATGACACGGCAAAACTACAGGTGACAGCCCGAATTGTTTTGCAGCACTGATTCTAGAATATTTTTCCCCCAATTAATTACTCAATAAAACAAAAATATATGTAAACAAAAATGTATATGAAATATTATAATGCATTTAATTGATGCATTGAATTTAATTTGGATTAACTGATCCAAATTGTAAGGAAAGATTGTTCCTAACTTTCTGTTCATCTAAAAATCTTTAAAAAATATTAACAATTATTGAGCAAATCAGCATATTAAAATGATTCCTGAAGGAAACACACACACACACACATTTTTACTTTCTCAAAAAACTCCTGTGTGATTTACAGGAAGTTTTCCTCATGGGGACCTAAAAATGTCCCCACAAGGACAAGGATTTCGGATATTGCCATTTTTGGGGGGACATTTTGTCCCCATAACGTAGGGATAACACGCCTACACACACGGTTTTATGGGGACCTTCCATTGACATGTTTACACTGTAAAAACTGTATGTTCTTCTATCCTACCCCTAAACCTACCCACACAAAAATTTCTGTATTTTTACATTTTCAAAAAAATAAAATAACTTAAACCAAGTCCATACCTTCAAACAGGCCTTTAAAGGACTCAGAAAGTGAAGAACGGCCAAAATGTCCTCTCTTCAATCTCTTTGTCCTCACTCCCCTGGTCTAAACCTCAAACCAGTCCTCACCAAGATAGTTGTACAAGTACACACACACACACACACACAAGGCTTCAATCTTGCCAGTCAATGAGCTAAAAAAAAATAAAAATAGACAGGATGCTGACTGCTTGTTTAGTCTACACACTATTTGAAGCTTATCTTTCTTTCTCTCAGCCAACGGACTCGCTATGTGCTATGGAACTGCTATGAGATTTAAAAAAAGAAAGAGAGATTTGCGAGAGATAAGAACATATATCTGCCTAACTTTGGGTGGGAGAAAAAAAAAAAAAACAGACAAGAAACTTGTTAAGTTGTTAGAAACAACCATTTCAACCATTAATGAGTTTGATTAAAACTATGTTACGTATTTGACAAAACATCATACAGACATTTGGGAATGTCCTCTTGTGAAAAAAAAACGATTCATACATTTTTAATAGTGATCTGTAGTATTTATAATTTATTTCTGATAAACTATAGAAATTGATGGTATATATCCCTCATTCCTGATCAACTATACTTTGAGGGAAGAGGGCAAACACACATGTTGGGTTTTCACGCTTTATGGGGACTTTCCATAAACATATTTATTTTTGTATTCAAACTGTATATTCTATCTCCCAAACCCTAAACTCACAGAAAACTTTCTGCAGTTTTACATAAACAAAACATCATTTAGCATTTATAAGCGGTTTTCCTGATAGGGAGCAAACAATGTTCCCAATGTACAAAAATTGCAGGTATTACTTCTCAGAGTCCTCACACCATAAGCATAGGGTTTACCTGGACCACGCACACACAAACCAACAGGAAACAACAGGAGCAATGGCAGAATATGTGGAGCTTGAAATAACAACACACCTGCTGAAGAACAACACAAATATCAGAGCTGTGTGTGCAGAAACACTAATTTATGGATCAACGTTAACACAGCACATTTCCCTTTAGAGCATTATGACACCATGACAATATATCATTTATATGACAGATAGTTAACAAGAGAGAGCTTTAAATGACAAGTTTCAGAGGTCTGTGGCTTAGGATAAGGCTGCAATGGGAGATAAATTCATTCCTACATGACAGTCTCAATCTTTCTTTCTCTGTTCTGATGAAACAACAGGCCATACATTTTGCAGACTACGCATTACTTTTTGCTGGTGTGAAACAATAGACACTGAAACAACATTCATTAGGCATCATAAGGATTTTAGTTACATTTTACTGTAAATATTAACTTGAAAATCAAGTTTTTTTTTACAAAATGCATAAGAAGATGAACTGTATTTACAGTGCTTGTGCAATGTGCATGAAACATCCAGAGAGCTGGGAACAGTTAGTACGTGTGTGTACGTGTGTGTGTGTGTGTGTGTGTGTGTGTGTGTGTGTGTCAGCATTGGACATGATGAGCTGATCAATGTTTAGTCTGAGCTTGACTTCTGGGTGTGTAATTGTGCAGGGCAAGAGAAAAAACCTTGGTGTTGAAATGTGGCTGCAGGGCTTTTACCTGTCTGCTGCTTCCTGTATCACTCCAAACACGTCTGAGAGAAAGAAGTCAGTTTGTTAGTGTTGTTAGTGTAACACACACCGACATGCCTCATTGCACACATTTACCTTAAATTTTAAAACAAATCTATGGAATTGAGACCAAACCATTAGAATTCATCTTATCATATCACACATCTGGAACAAAACTGAAAGATAACAGAACCCATTATAATCAGGTATGCTGTCTACACTGGATGCAGGATGACATGACACAACAGGACAAATTCATGATTCATGACTTTTTCTATTTCTGATATACTCCAAGCACTTGCGTTACTTCTGACAGGAGGGACAAATGAATATGCAATGGTCGTGTTGTCTCGTCCAGTATGTTGCGAAACCGGGAAGCACTGCAATGGTAACGAGAGAACCGAATTCGTGAACTAATGATTCAGAGCGGTTTTGTGAAGTGAGATCAGACAGAAAAGGACATTATTTACATAATGTTCTTTTGTTTCAACAAAAAAAAGAAAGTAACCCCACAACATAAGGGTGAGTGAAAAATTACAGAATTTTTGGGGTGAACTTTAACATAAGCAAATAATTGTCATTTAAAGGATAGTTCACCTAAAAAATAAAAATAAAAAAACCACACGATTTACTCACCCTCAAGCCATCCTAGGAGTATATGACATTCTTCTTTCAGACAAATATAATCAGAGTTATATAAAAAATGTTTTGGCTAATACAAGCTTTATAAAGGGAAGCCCAAAATTTGAAGACCAAAAAAGTGCATCCATCCATTATAGAAAAGTAATCCATAGGGCTCCGGGGGGTTAATAAATGCCTTCTGAAGTGAATCGATGGGTTTTGTAAGAAAAATAACCATATTTAAACCTTTTTAAAGTAAAATATCTATAGCATCCGGCAGACCGCCTACTGTATTAAACTTACAAAGAAAGTGTAAAGCCTTACGCAGTTCAAAACGCTTCCGCAATGTCCAACGCCAACGTCATCGCCTGGCCAGTTGTGCTTTTTTTGTAAGTTGAATATGGTCTGCTGGAAGCTAGATATTTTACATTATGTTAAATATGGATATTTTAACGATTCGCTTCAGAATGCTTTTATTAACCCGTGGAGCTGTGTGGCTTACTTTTGTAATGGATGGATGCATGATGGATGCTTTTATTGGGCTTCAAATTTTGGGCTGCCATTTACTGCCATTATAATGCTTAGAAGAGCCAGGGCATCTTTTTATATAACTCTCCGGTTGTATTCGTCTGAAAGAAGAGTGTCATACACCTAGGATGGCTTAAGGGTGAGTAACTGGGTAATTTTCCTTTTTTAGTGAACTATCCCTTAAAAATTACAATGTAGTAAAAGTAGCAAAGTTCCTTTCTTCTCTATTGTGATGAACAGTATAGATCAGAGCATAAAAAGTAAAAAAAAAAAAAAAAATTTTGGTTAACAACCCATAAATTGTTGATAGGACAGTATGGGCTCACAAAAGGAAAAGGTCATACGCAGGGACAAATTGTTTATAATAAAGGTTAAAAAAAACACGCATTAAGAAAATAGGGTAAATTTCCATTTCATGTCAGCTTGAATGAATGCTAACAGTACACGTAAACATCTCACATCACAATAAATGCCTTAAAGTCTTACCATTTAGTCTACAAAGATGTGTAGACTGCTGTTCAAGGTCAAAAGTTTAATTCACGGTTAGAATTCTTGACAGAAGTACACTTTAGAAACCACTATATAATGACCTGGAAGAGCAAACGCCACATGCCATCCGTCTATTTTCTGCCATAAACCAGCTTGAAATGTGTTAAATATGGACCTGTAAAGCAAACCCTGTGACCTCAAGCAAACACACCCATTGAGAAGACACACACAGACAGGTCAAAGCCAGTCTAAATCCTGCTGGGATATCATAGACATTAAAGACGTTTGATGATGTATGTACTCTAACATAATCAGTGTCACCATGGCAATAACAGAACTGCAAATCAGATATGAAGGCTAAATAATGTTTAGATTCATACATCTGAATGAGACAGTTCAGTCATTATTTACTCATCATCAAATTGTTTCAAAACTGTATGTTAAATGCCTGTTTTTTCAACAGAATGAAAGCCAATAGAGCCAAAGACTTAATACATAGGAAGATTGTGCACTCCGATCACTTATGAATGGAAGAAAGTGCAACAGCCAATAGAGAGAGCGTATTTAGGCCACGCCCACGCTGGGGGGGGGGGATTCAACGCTCTCCATTGACTTTATATTGCGTGAAGAGGTCGCCTCGTCTTTTTTCCCTCATAACAAAAAACAGAACAATGTCTAAAAGCTGATATGTGACAAGGTGTGCTGCAAACAAGCTAAACAACACATAACTAAGTTTTTATAAGCTGTCGACCCCAAAAAAAACAAGTGTTTAAGGAGACAAAAGTGGATACAGGCAATAAGACGTGAAGCTTCAGCAGAAAGAATAGGTCAATTTTGGGATCCTGACACTCAGTATGTCTCAGTATGCCTACGTGTGCAGTAAACATGTTTTCAAATATCCACATGTCAGTTTTATATATTATATTTCCTGTCGCTGATTACTTTCCCCTCCAGTGTAATCTCGCATGTCGTGCTCTGTGTCTATTGCTTGTGCACTTTTATGTCTTTAAATGCTTGTTTTTTGGGTTAACAGCTTATGAAAACTTCTGGGTTTTTGTTCCTGTGTTTTTTAGTTTGTTTTCTGTACACCTTGTCACACATCAGCTTTTAGACAAAAAACGCTGCACAACGAGAAGAGGTGACCGGACCCTGAGGAAGATTGTGGACCTTGGGGTACCTGCGGAAGTAGTGGACTGAGTCTGGAGTAGAAACATCCAGAGCCACTGTGCACAGGCGTGTGCAGGAAATGGGCTACAGGTGCCGCATTCCCCAGGTCAAGCCACTTTTGGGCTACAGAGAAGCAGCACTGGACTTTTGCTCAGTGGTCCAAAGTACTTTTTTCCGGATGAAAGCAAATTTTGCATGTCATTCGGAAATCAAGGGGGAGAAGGAAATGCCAAAATGCCTGAAGTCCAGTGTCAAGTACCCACAGTCAGTGATGGTCTGGGGTGCCATGTCAGCTGCTGGTGTTGGTCCACTGTGTTTTATCAAGGGCAGGGTCAATGCAGCTAGCTATCAGGAGATTTTGGAGCACTTCATGCTTCCATCTGCTGAAAAGCTTTATGGAGATGAAGATTTGTTTTTTCAGCACGACCTGGCACCTGCTCACAGTGCCAAAACCACTGGTAAATGGTTTACTGACCATGGTATTACTGTGCTCAATTGGCCTGCCAACTCTCCTGACCTGAACCCCATAGAGAATCTGTGGGATATTGTGAAGAGAAAGTTGAGAGACGCAAGACCCGACACTCTGGATGAGCTTAAGGCCGCTATCGAAGCATCCTGGGCCTCCATAACACCTCAGCAGTGCCACAGGCTGATCGCCTCCATGCCACGCCGCACTGAAGCAGTCATTTCTGCAAAAGGATTCCCGACCAAGTATTGAGTGCATAACTGAACATAATTATTTGAAGGTTGACTTTTTTTGTATTAAAAACACTTTTCTTTTATTGGTCAGATGAAAAATGCTAATTTTTTTTTTATAGATATTTTGGGTTTTCATGAGCTGTATGCCAAAACCATCAGTATTAAAACAATAAAAGACCTGAAATATTTCAGTTGGTGTGCAATGAATCTAAAATAGAAAGTTTAATTTTTATCATTACATTATGGAAAATAATGAACTTTATCACAATATGCTAATTTTTCGAGAAGGACCTGTATTTCCACAGAAGAACAGGGTTGGAACAACATGTGAGTACATTTTATAATTTCATATAATTTTTGAGAATGATCTCTTTAGGAGTTTCAGAAATGGCAAGTTCGTAGTGCTTGAGAAGCTGCATCCCTACTGAACGTCAAGGGCACGTTTGGCATCTCTTTGGATTCTCAGCAGATTTCAGTAATCCTTCACAGAACACACATGCTCATACACCGACACGGGAGCTCTAACAATTAACACAAATTGTAGAAAAGGCCCCAAAGTTATGTTAGTGTTGCTATTATTTAGTGCAGTTGATTATAATGTGCTTTGTTTCACTTTCACTTTCACTCCCGTTTATTCAGTGCGTGTAATAGGATAGCAGAGCGCGCGCTGGTTTTGTATACTATATCTGACGTCACGCAGTAGTATGCAGTATGATAGAGACCGTCAGTCAGTTGTCACGCAGTTAGTGTTCAATACAATAGAGATCGTTCAGTTAGATTTTAACTGTGAGTGAAACTTTCCTCAGAGTGTGCGTGAATGAGAAAAGTAAGTAAATCTGTTGCATTACTCGTGATATTGTATTTCTTTGTCAGCTGTTATTTCTAATATTCGACATGGATAAAAGTTAAGAGCTTAATGGTCATCGCACGACCGTTGCGTTAATTATATTCCCGTTCGTGCATTCCTTTCTAGCTTTGGGTCACATCGTGCTTAGACATGTTTAAACTTTATTCAATATGTGTTGTTATGAATGTTAAGTACTCTGTGGCTGAGTAGCAAATGAGGTGATCATAAATATAATTATCTGGACCGCTATTGATGCTTTAAAGTATATTATAGACAACAGTAAGTTCTATCTACGTCATTAGTCACTTAATGCATGGTAGAAAATCTGAGAAGTGTTTGAATACTTTCTCTCTGCCTACATTTTGCGGTTTAAGAGATATAGTCATCTTCTGACTACTGTTTATTTATGTTGTAATGTGTATTAGTGCTGAAGGAGGAAGGAGTGTATATATATGTATGTTTCCTTTATTCATTTGTATTTTATTTTCTTTTTATAGAAACCACACTTGAAATTACACTCACATTTACACTCAAGAAAGATGAAGGAATAAACAGCATAAAAGAATTATCTCCCCTCTCTTCATTTCATTCTCTGGAAAATTTGGCCTTAAGTGGTGTTCTGGCCGACACACCTGAGTGAACCTGGTGATAAACCCAGAATTAGCACCTTGACTGAGCTTCTACACCTTATCTTCGGAACATTGATGGTCCTTCGAGCCGGATTTCACTGGGTTTACGTCAGAGATGGAATTACATCCAGAGTATGATGTTTGTGGTGCACGTCCCAAACGACACATTCGCCCACCTGTGCGCTATGCAGATTATGAGGTTGATTATAGGGGCTACAGAGAGGAATTAGAGAATACTCACCAGGAGGGAAATGCCAGGATGACACCCCTCACCTCCCATCATGACTCTTCCCTTCGCCTGCAGAGGCGGGATGCTATTCTTCAGGAGATGGACCTGGGCTATAGGGCGGAGAACCAACAGCACAGCCAGAGGAATCAGCTAGCCCCCCAGCGGTTTTCAGAGAGAGAGTTTAGGGAACAGCTACGAGATTACTCTACTCCCCTGCCTTCAGCGTTGCACCCCATACATCCAAAGGAGGAGTGCCAAGTTGAGTTAGATGACATTCGTCATGAAAGACACCTTCTGCAGCAGACCCAGCGGAACATGGCATCAGACTTAGTCGAGCTTAGAGCATTGCGAGCCGACATGAAACAGTTAGTAGATGCTGTTCGTAACATGCAGAGTCCAACCTCTATTCATACCAGAAAGCCAGAGTTAACGGTGATTACTCCACGGCCACCTGTGGAACGCAAACTTAAAGCTGAGGAAGAGGATGAATGGCCTGCACCACCCCCATGGCCAGACCCAGAAATGGATGAGCCTCTCCCTAGTGACCCACCTATAGCACATTCGCTTATTAGTAGAATAGATGCAGTTCCAAGGATTAAGGAAGAAGCACTGCCAGCCCCAGCTCCTGACATGTTTGTGGGCCAGCCACAAGTTAACCAATCAGCACGTGGGTCCCTTCCCACTGTCAGGCCATGGAATGACACTGCCCATCACCCACCTCCCTGGTTTAAGCCCGTTCAGTTTCTGCCGCAGCCACACAGATTACCTACAGCTGAGCCCAAATACCCTACTGCTCATGGTGGTGAACGAAGTGAGCTTGACTGCAACCTAACACCTCAACAGCGACATCCCAGCACGGCATGGACACCGGCCCTACCTTTCAGCTCACTTCAGGGTCATAACAACAGCATCGCAGAGCCAAGTTACCGTGGGCCACGCCCAACAATCCGCAACTTCTCAAGTCGGGACCCAAGTGAGTTTGCGCGGCTCAAGATTTCATTGGAGAATCTCCTACCACAGGATGCATCTGAGCTATTTAAGTATCAAGTGTTGGTCGATCACCTGCAACTAGAAGAAGCCAGGTTAATAGCAGATGCTTACCTCCACTCCCCAACACCTTTCTCAGATACAATGGTTGCCCTCAATGACAAGTTTGGCCGGCCACATCAGATAGCGCTGAGGCGTATTGCTGCGGTGATGGACTCACCAGACATAAAGCGGGGAGACTTTGTGGCATTTGAGAAGTTTGCACTCCAGATACAATCACTGGTGGGGATGCTGAAGACACTAGGCCACGAGGGTGAAGTGGAACTACAATGCGGCTCACATGTTGCTCGTCTGTTGAGCAAACTGCCGCCTGAGCAGAGAGTTTCGCCGCTGCATGTACCATCAGGGCACACAAACCCACACCTTAACCAATCTTTCAGATTGGTTGAAATACGAGTCTTGGTGTCAGGACTCTGACGGACAATTAGCTGTGAGAAGAGCTTGGGAGAAGCCGGTGTCCAGATATGAGGGTAGGAAGGGTAAGCAACCTACTACTGTCCTCCATGGGGTGAAGGACCCTGCTAAGAAATCTGAGGCTCCAGTTCCAAGCAGCTCCTTCAAAGGGAACAAGAGCAAGCCATATTGTCCATTCTGCAATAATGAGGAACACTACCTTAGCCAGTGTTCAGAAGTATCCAGGCTAACAAAGGATCAGCTGACCGAATGGATAAAAAGTAACAAGAGGTGTTGGCGATGTGCACGGCCACACCAGGCGGCCCAGTGCAACTTGAAAAAGACATGCAGCCTCTGCCAAAGGAAACATCTCCAGGTTCTGCATGAGGTGAATATGAGGTCATCCAAGGAAGCAGCGTCAACACCGGCAGTGGAAAGCCAAGGCACAAGGGGCACAACAGAAGTTCTGTATCTAGACAGACCCACTGAAGGCAGTCGGGTCCTTCTGAAAGTTGTCAAAGTCCGCATTCACCATGGTGACCAATCAATCAACACCTATGCTATACTTGACGACGGTTCAGAGAGAACTATGCTGTTGTCAGATGCTGCAGAGAAGCTAGGTGTGCAGGGGATTCAAGAGGACCTACCACTACGCACAATTAGAGAGGAAGTGCGGACCCTCCGTGGTGCTTCGGTGTCGTTCTTTATTTCTTCGCCATTAAAGCCAAAGACCAAGTTTAAGATTACAGGTGCATTTACTAGTGATCGCATCGGACTGGCTGCCCATACTTACCCCATGGCGCAACTCCGGAACACCTACAAGCACCTCACTGGCCTTCCCATAAAGACGCTCATGAAAGTCAAACCCCTGCTTCTCATTGGGAGTGACCATCCTCATCTCGTCACTCCCATTGAACCAGTCAGATTGGGACCTCCAGGTGGGCCGGCTGCTATCCACACAAGGCTGGGCTGGACTCTGCAGGGCCCAGCGAGTGTAGTCCGTCACCATGCCCAATCACAGCAGTGTCTATTTACAACAGTAACACCCCAGGCGAGCGAGCTTATGAAACATGTTGAGAAATTATGGCAGGTCGACATTGTTCCATTCAGAAGTGAGAAACTGGTTACTCGTTCAAGGCAGGACCAAGAGGCCATCAGCCTCCTGGAGACCAAAACCATCAGGGTAGAGGTTGATGGCATTCTTCGTTACGCAACCCCACTGCTCCGCCGGAAAGACATGCCGCTCTTTCAGGCTACCAAAGAAGCTGTCATGCCCTGTTTACGAAGTGTAGAGAGGCGACTCGCCAGAGATCCTGCCCGAGCAGAAGCCTACAGAGTGGAGATGGAGAAATTAATAAAGGCGGGCTCTGTCATCAAGTGTGGACCAAAAGTTTCAGACAAGGAAGGTTGTGAGGAATGGTATATCCCGCACCATATGGTGAGCCATAATGGCAAGAATAGGCTGGTATTCAACTGCTCCTATCAGTATCGAGGGCAGAACCTCAACGACCATCTACTGCCTGGGCCGACCTTAGGAGCATCACTACTGGGAGTCCTGCTAAGATTCCGAGAGCATGCCGTTGCAGTTAGCGGAGACATTAGAGGCATGTTCCACCAAGTTCGCCTCCTCCCAGAGGATCGTGCTCTGCTCAGATTTCTTTGGCGTGACATCAATGAAGAAGGACCTCCGGCAGTGTACGAGTGGCAGGTGCTACCGTTTGGAACAACATGTAGCCCCTGCTGTGCCACATTCGCCTTACAGCGCCATGTCTCTGATAACAGCCAGCCAGATGAAGATGTGAGGATATCAGTTCAGAAATGTTTTTATGTGGACAACTGCCTCCAGAGTGTTCCCACAATTGCTGAGGCGAGGCATCTAGTCGACAAACTACGAGCCCTTCTTGCATCTGCAGGCTTCGACCTACGTCAGTGGGCCAGCAATGAACCAGGTGTAATAAATCACCTACCAGAAGAGAGCTGCTCTGCCAGTGTTGAGCTGTGGCTGGCTCGGAACAAGGTCGATACCCCAGAATCTACTCTAGGGCTGAGCTGGCTCTTCCACACTGATGTTCTTGGTTACAAGCATCGTCATGTGGAGTACGGTGTCCCCACGATGCGTAATATCTACAAGGTGCTGGCGAGTCAGTACGATCCATTGGGCTTCATCCTACCCTACACCACCAGGGCTAAGATAATCGTCCGACACCTTTGGGACAAACACAGGGGATGGGATGATCCACTATTACCGCAGGAGCTTCTACAGCAATGGAAAGACTGGGAAGAAGAACTACAAGTCTTACCTCAAGTCACCCTGCCCCGACCGTACTTGTCCAAGTCTGTGGACATCTCCTGTCTCCAGAGAGAGGTGCATGTGTTTTGCGACGCCTCAGAAGAAGCGTATGGTTCAGTGGCGTACCTCCGGACCACTGACCAACACGGTGAAGTGTATCTGTCATTCCTGATGGCCCGTTCCAGAATCGCTCCTAAGAGATTTCACTCTATGCCTCGGTTAGAACTCTGTGCAGCCCTTACTGGTGCACAGCTCTCACAGGTGCTGAAGAGGGAGCTTACCATCCACATTGATCGGACAACCCTTTGGTCAGATTCCACAACGGTGTTGACATGGCTTAGGTCTGAATCCTGCCGGTTTAAGGTCTTTGTAGGCACCCGCGTGGCCGAGATACAGGAGCTGACTGACGGGCATGCCTGGAGATATGTTGATACCACAAGAAACCCAGCGGATGACGTGACACGGGGTAAGAAGCTGCGAGAGCTTATTCAGCCAAATAGATGGAGCTTGGGACCAGCCTTCCTCCTGACCAGCCCAGACTCATGGCCAGAAGACCCCACTGTTGATCAAGCAGAAGATACCTCAGAGCTGCGCAAGTCTATTTTCTGTGGAATCACTGCTGTTGCATCAAGCCAGTCAACTTCAAACCTGGGTCAATACGGTTCGTGGAAGGAGTTGTTGGAAGGAACAGTGCAGGAGCTGCATGGGGCGGCCAACTCTAATGATAAGCCCACAGCTGAAGACTACCGGCAGGCTGAACAGCTAATACTTCAGAGGGCTCAGCGGGATAGTTTCCAGCAAGAATACAGCCTCCTGAAAGCAGGCAAACCTGTTCCCCGCTGCAGTCGACTTCGCACGCTGTCTCCAGAGCTTGATGAAAAGGGAGAGCTTATTCGTGTTGGTGGACGACTCCGGCGAGCAGAAGGCCTAGAACTGACCACTCTTCATCCAGTCATCTTGGACCCAGGTCATCGAGTAACTACACTCTTGATTCAAGACTTTGATAACCGCCTTCGTCACCCAGGACCAGAGCGGGTGTTCGCTGAGCTTCGACGCTCCTTCTGGATCCTGCGAGGGCGTGAGGCTATCCGGCGCTACCAGTTCAGCTGCGCTGACTGTCGACGATGGAGGGCAAAACCTGTCGTGCCAAAGATGGCAGACCTGCCATCAGCCCGCCTGCGCCTTTTCAAGCCTGCCTTCTACTCTACGGGGATGGACTGCTTTGGGCCATTTGAAATCAAAGTGGGCCGCCGCCGGGAGAAGAGATGGGGGATCATTTTCAAGTGCCTCACAACAAGGGCGGTGCACTTGGACCTCCTTACCTCTATTGATACGGATGCTTTTCTGATGTCCCTTCGTCGGTTCATTGCCCGTAGAGGAACACCGGCAGAGCTGTTCTCAGATCAAGGGACAAATTTCAAGGGAGGTGAGCGAGAACTCCGTGAAACTTTCGTTGGAATGTCTAAAGAACTACAACATCTCCTTGCGCCGCAGAAGATCTCCTTCCGCTTCAACCCCCCAGCAGCTCCCCATTTCGGAGGGGTGTGGGAGAGGGAGATACGCTCCGTTAAGAGTGCACTCTATGCCACAGTTGGTGCTCAGCCTGTTCCAGAAGAAGTGCTTCGGACAGTACTTACTGAGGTGGAAGGGATCCTCAACAGTAAACCCTTGGGTTATGTATCTTCAGATGCGAGTGATCCAGATCCAGTGACTCCCAGTGTTCTTCTAATGGGGCGGCCTGATGGTTCGCTACCTCAGGTCGTCTACCCCGAAAGTGAGCTCATCTGTCGCCGCCGTTGGAGACACTCCCAAATCTTGGCTGATCATTTCTGGGCCCGTTTTATCCGGCTCTATGTGCCGAGTCTACAAGGTCGCCAGAAGTGGCAGGCTACACCAGCTGATATTGCAGGGGACTGTATAGTAATGATTGCTGATCCGCATCTTCCGAGGTCGTTCTGGCCCATTGGTAAAGTAGTCAAGACTCATCCCAGCCCTGACGGGCACATCAGGTCCGCTGATGTAAAGGTGAAAGAGAGAATCTACACCCGGCCAGTTGCCAGGCTGGTTGTCCTCCCAGCACTTCCTTCTGGAGAAGATGGAGATGGTTCCGCTCCTGCCACTACACCCCAGCCATAGAACTTTGTTGCCTTTAGTGATGAGCAAATGTATTACATACATTTGGGGGCGGCTGTAGAAAAGGCCCCAAAGTTATGTTAGTGTTGCTATTATTTAGTGCAGTTGATTATAATGTGCTTTGTTTCACTTTCACTTTCACTCCCGTTTATTCAGTGCGTGTAATAGGATAGCAGAGCGCGCGCTGGTTTTGTATACTATATCTGACGTCACGCAGTAGTATGCAGTATGATAGAGACCGTCAGTCAGTTGTCACGCAGTTAGTGTTCAATACAATAGAGATCGTTCAGTTAGATTTTAACTGTGAGTGAAACTTTCCTCAGAGTGTGCGTGAATGAGAAAAGTAAGTAAATCTGTTGCATTACTCGTGATATTGTATTTCTTTGTCAGCTGTTATTTCTAATATTCGACATGGATAAAAGTTAAGAGCTTAATGGTCATCGCACGACCGTTGCGTTAATTATATTCCCGTTCGTGCATTCCTTTCTAGCTTTGGGTCACATCGTGCTTAGACATGTTTAAACTTTATTCAATATGTGTTGTTATGAATGTTAAGTACTCTGTGGCTGAGTAGCAAATGAGGTGATCATAAATATAATTATCTGGACCGCTATTGATGCTTTAAAGTATATTATAGACAACAGTAAGTTCTATCTACGTCATTAGTCACTTAATGCATGGTAGAAAATCTGAGAAGTGTTTGAATACTTTCTCTCTGCCTACATTTTGCGGTTTAAGAGATATAGTCATCTTCTGACTACTGTTTATTTATGTTGTAATGTGTATTAGTGCTGAAGGAGGAAGGAGTGTATATATATGTATGTTTCCTTTATTCATTTGTATTTTATTTTCTTTTTATAGAAACCACACTTGAAATTACACTCACATTTACACTCAAGAAAGATGAAGGAATAAACAGCATAAAAGAATTATCTCCCCTCTCTTCATTTCATTCTCTGGAAAATTTGGCCTTAAGTGGTGTTCTGGCCGACACACCTGAGTGAACCTGGTGATAAACCCAGAATTAGCACCTTGACTGAGCTTCTACACCTTATCTTCGGAACACAAATGGATTCCAAATCTATAGCATGACCACAATGTTAGATCACCCAACAAAATACCATCTGCCCTGACTCTGTTAGCACAACAAAACAACCCAATGAATATGAAGCAAACAAAGAGTTTGTTCCTCCTCTCACTTCTGTCTCTTTCTCCCACTGTGTCAAAGTCCCCCCGTCATAAATTCCATTTTCCCTGCAGATTCCTGAAGGAAAGCCGTGCCACTCTGCATTGAATCACAGAGATGTGACGCAATTTGTTCCTAAAGAGCTTACTTGTATATCAGCTTTTGCACATGTGTAGCACTACTAGAGAAATGTTGATTGGCTGGGTGTGGATTGAACCAGTTTGTTTCAGGCAATGTTCAGCAAGCTTGAAAAGCTTGTAATCCACAGCCTTTATTTACCGAGCAGATCACAGTGGGTGGAGAAGCCCCCTGCTCCACTGCTGTGGCTATTTGCTAAGCAAATTGCCTGCAATCTGAGCAAATCCTGTCCTCTCCTGTGCTCTGATGCAAAATGAGTCGGACAAGCATAGAACCAAACAATGCAGTTGCACATGAGAGAGCTCTTCCCCCGTATCACACACACTCATCTAGGAAAAGGCCAGAGGGCCTCCAATTCCTGAAAGCACTGCAGCACCCAGGGAAGGAAATGATGCAGTAAAACTGAGAGGAAGTGGGAAAGTTTCACTAATTACAAAGAGCATTCCATAAATGTTTCTAAATATTTGATCCATGTTTAACTAGGAGGTATGGTACTATGAAATGAATGACACACTGTGTATATGAGAGCTCAGATCTTTAGAAAGGCCCTTTACTTGGGAACTGTTCAGCAACCTTCTCTTCAACAGGCACACAAAAGTGTGCATCCTTCAGATCTATTACAGAATGTGAGGGGCGAAAATTGAATATTTCACAAAGAAGGAGTCAAACTGAATTTATGTTTTTATACTGAAGGATGCTAATGATAAGCATATGTGGTGTTAAAAGTTATTTCCTTTTTTGTAACAGAAAATTGTTTTTTTTAGCATTTCCTTTCCATGATTTTTCAAATACTTTTCAAGTTTTTTGTAATTACTGAAAATTATTTACATTTACATTTGTCTATCCCAATAGCAGAATCCTTTAGCATGGATGCATATACTGTGTGTAATAACTTCGTTTTATCTGCATTTCTGCTTCTCGTCCATAAATTAGACGTCATTGGATTGTAACAGATTTTTTGCATGGTTTGTTTCATCTCCAGCAGGAAGTTCTTGTTTGGACTCTGTTCTGTTCAAATTACTTAAAGCATTATATAAAGTAAATATAGGAACATTATTTCTGACATTCAGTCAATTACATGACTGTGATGTTATGTGATGTCAACATGCAGGGGCCCACCTCCATAAAAAAAAACCTTTCTAGAAGACTGATATGATTGTAGTGTAAATGATTCATAACAATCATTTTTTTTAAAAAATTCCAAGAACTCATTAGATTTAATTCATTTTTTCTGACTTTTCCAGGCTTGTAAATCACAGTTTTAAAATTCCCTGATAGCCTATTTCCGAGATGTCTTTGAACGTGCAACACTGTACAACGCGTTTTAGATTACATTACACGATCCCCAATGCATCAGGTGGTTAGTATGAAAGCTCCATGTTTACTAATTGTGTAGATTTCAAATAAAATCTAACATGACTGTACGCAGTTGTCACTTGCCACGTAAAGCGGAATCCAACAGGAAAAGCGCAGCCGCCCCATCAGGCGCAGATGCTGAAAACTTGTTAGTTTAAGTTATTAAAAAATATCTTATCATGGCGACAGCGCTCAAGCAATAACCTTCATTACAGGGTGCAATCTGCAACAATGAAATCAATATCACTCTGAACATTTGCGCGTTACAAATCACAGACTTATTTAACACATAATAGACTTTCAGTGGAATCTCAAGTGTTTGGAAATATCATACGCATGCTTTATCTACTCACCATATTTCTGGATCTTTCTGAAGTAAATTGTTTAAATCCTGTCTACGGTTAGGTGCAGAACAGACCCAACTTCATAAATATTGTCTGTATCATTTTTTTTAAGGACAGTGGGCAACTTTTCCACTGCTTTTCCCAAACGCGAACCAACCAATCCATGGCTCCGCCCTCCACTCCGTCCTCATTGGTGGAGCCTTTTATTTCCCGGTCTCTAATTTGTTTCAAGACACGTCAATCAAACTTCCTGCGTTTTCTCCGTGTGGATAGATAGGATGGACACACGCGTTCCAATGTGTCACGTGATGTGTGTGAACCGCTCCGCTGCAGCTTCTGCTTCACTCACATTTAGATTCCCACTTTTTTTTTTGTGTATAATTCTAAAATAAATGAATATTATTTGGCGGAAAAAATCTTACAGTGCTTGTTATAATAAATAGGTTAAATAAACACTTATGCACTTAAATGCATGATCAACGCATATCACATAATTTTATAAAAATATCATGATTCCTGATATTTTTAAGTGGGTTGTGATTTAGCTCTATTAAAAAAAAAAGACAATATACAAAAAACTAAAAAATCACCCAAGTTTCATTCAGTGATATACTATTATTCTGTTATTTCATACTAGATCCGAAATCATGCGATTTTGTTTATCATTTGTTGGCTAAAATATATTTCATGCTAGTAGAAACATTTCACAAATTTACATCATTTACAAAGTTACATGAATTCAGTTTGGCAAATGATAGCAATGAGTTTGTGGCGCTGTGCTGTAGCCTAGTGGTCACACACAAACTCGCTGGCTTTTTGTTTTCCAACTTTATAGTGGGGATTTAAGATCACTTTCACATTCATTATACACTTATTAAAACTTTAAAATGTGCATTAAACTGCTGATTCGAATTCGGTATTGTTCGGATTGTCAAATTATATGGGGGATTAAAGTTCATTTAAAAAGTATTTATAAAAAGGTTGACTGGTAGGCTACATAAGGTCAAATGGGACAGTATAACTGTGTTCTTGCATAATGAGTGAAAATAGCGTTTTTTCCCCCCTAAGCAGTGATTGCCTACCACATAAATCAAAATTGGATGCCCTAATTGGTGTGACATAACGTATGTGGTGTCTTTTGGACTTCAAGCCATGCTTTACTCTATGGATTGTGGATGAATTTAAAAACAATTGAATAGAAATAAGCATGAACTCTTAATAATGATTAATGAGAAAAAGGAATATGACATTTTATCAAAGAATTAACTAATTTGTGTAATACATATGCTTACACTAGCCTAAATCAATATAAGATGTGCTGTCCCAATCACAAAAAGGTGTCATAAACCCTTCCATTATAATATAACTGGTTTCTAGTTCCAACGGATAGGTAACATCTTCAGTATTACAGAAATGTATCGTGTTGGGATGATGCTTTTAATTTATGGCAAGAAAACCTTCACAAAGCGGATATTCAAAAGCACTCCCAATCACCCTTAATTCACCCTTCTGAAATGTTATCCAAACCTATTGGTATCTTTGATAATTAATTGTACAGCTACAGCTGATAAAACAGTGGCTGAAATCACTTATTCGCATGTCTAAAGTTAGTAAGTGCAATTGAGTTGCACCTGCGTCATTAAACTGTAAATGGTTCAAATGGGCATGACACTTCTGCAAAACAGCAAAACAAACATTTTGGGGTTTAAAACTTTTATTAGTTCTACTTTTTAAATAATAAATACGTAAGAGCAACAACAGTAGCTGAGGAGCTTTGAATTTGTATTTTATATTTTAATTAAAACAAATGCATTTCAACTGAAATGTGCACCCATTATGACACTGATTCATATTTGAATATACAACTGCCGTATACAATTGCCAGTTAACATACTGAAGTCAATTGTGGAAACAAGCAGTAATTTGTTGTTAGAGTTATCAAAAAATTGTTGAAACTCAGAATTTAAAATTAACTATGAAATGTAAAAGGAAGGAATATACAAATAAATAATCAAGCATTCCTTTGGTATGCACAGAGGTACTCCTTTTAAACCCAAGTGAAAATGTGAACTAACAGCTGGTATTATTTAAACTCTTTGTTTAAAATTAGGTTTAACACTAGCACAGCTCTGTCACTGTTATATTGAAAAGTAGTTCCCATTCAGTCGGTCACTCTCGACGCCACGTCGGAATACAGACGAATAGGAATCTCGCTCGCGAGAGCCAATCTACTTCCAGTACAACTTAACGAGCCAATGCACATTGGCATGCAATGATTGCACCAGGTGCTCATGCCACAGTGCGGGTATAAATGAGACACAGTTGATTGCATCAGATTATCCTTTTGCTTCGGACCTGAGTGGTATAGGATTATGCCAGATATCACTCCTCACTTTGCAGTTAGACTGAAAGAAGCCTGGTTTTTGGAAGAGATCTCTTCAAACGGTGTTGGTGTGACGACAGCAGCGGGTCGTGTGTTCTTCGGATCATCTCTCTTCGTTGTCTAAAAGAGCAACCACAAAGGCTGTTCTCACAGCTGGTTCGGTGCGCTAGGTGGAGAGCGCTAAAAAGCCATTCTTACGGCTGGTGAGAGCGTCTTTGTGGGAGAGCACGTGCACACTTCAGGCCGCACTACTATCCCCGACTGTGTCGCCACGGCCCCACCCCAGTCCTTTTAAAAAAGCAACACAGATAGAGCTTGCGTCTTTTTAAAGATTACATTCTATCTGTGTGTGTTTCTGGGTGCGGCAGTTACCTTTCACCACGAGATGGTCGCCAGCACTGTCTCTAGTGTTTGGGCGTTCAGCACGCTAAGGCAGCGCTGGTGGTTGATTCATGTTCTTACTGTGGGAACATGACCATCTCTGACTCATCTAGACTCCGTCTTGCGAAGGGCGGAGATCTCCGAGACCTCTGCCGTGATCTAAGCCGCTGCTTGGCTTGCTTCATATAAGACCGCTTCAGCATTGGCTTCACGGCCAAGTCCAGAGATGGGCGTGGCAACACGGCACTCACCAGGTGAGCATCACACCGGCATGTCACCAAACCTTCAGCCCGTGTTCAGACCCCTCATTCCTTCGGGCTGGAGTGCCTCTGGAACAGGTGTCCAGGCATGCAGTGGTTTTCATGGATGCCCCTGCCATGGGCAACTGAATTGGCACATCAATTGCCTCGAGTTGCTAGCAGTACATCGTGCACTGAGGCACCTTAAAGTCCGGTCACGGGGGAAAAAGTTGTATTGGTCCTCCTCTGGAGTCTTGAGGTGTCTTAAGGTCACTTCAGGCCATTCATGTTCCTGGTGTGTGCAACCGTGTGGCCGATGAGCTCTTAGGAACTGCGCTCCTGGGAGAGTGGCGACTTCACCCGCAGGTGGTCCAGCTGATCTGGGTTCAGTTCGGGGTCGCACAGGTTGACCTGTTTGCCTCCTCAGAAACGTCCCACTGCCAGTGATTTTTATTTGCTGACTGAGGGCATACTCGACACGGATGCACTTGCGGACAGGTGGTCCTGGGGCCTGCGCAAATATGCATTCCCCACAGTGAGTCTACTTGCACAGACACTGTCCAAGGTCAGGGAGGATGAGGAGCTGCGTCCTGTTGGTGGCCCTGTATTGGCCCCACTGGACCTGGTTCCTGGAACTCATGCTCCCCTCTAGATTCCTCTGAGGAGGAAGGATCTTCTAATTCAGAGACGGGGCACACTCGTCACCCGCATCCAGACCTCTGGAAACTTCACGTCTGGTCCCTGGACGGGACGCGAAGGTTCTAGGTGACCCCAAGAGGTAGTTAATATCATCACTTCAGCTAGAGCACCGTCTACAAGACAGGCCTATGCCTTAAAGTGGAATCTGTTTATCGATTGGTGAGACATGAAGACTTTGCTGTTGGCTGCATTGGCCTCCATCAAGAGGGTAGGGGACCTGCGAGCATTTTCGGTCGACGAATCGTGCCTGGAGTTCGGGCCGGGTTACACCCATGTGGTACTGAAACCCCGGCCTGGCTACATGCCCAAGGTTCCCACCACTCCTTTCAGGGGCCAGGGACCAGGAGAAAGGCTGTCTCCAAGCAGAGGCACTGGATAGTGAATGCCATCACCTTGGCTTACCAAGCAAAAGGCGTGCCCTGTCCGCTCAGGGTGCGAGCACACTACTAGAAGTGTTGCATCCACCTGGGCGCTGGCACGTGGCGCCTCGCTGTCAGACATCTGTAGAGCGGGGGCTGGGCGACACCCAACACGTTCAATAGGTTTTATAACCTACATGTAGAGATGGTCTCCTCCTGTGTTCTCACCTCAAACGGGTAGAAGCACTGAGAGGCTCGGCTCTTGTCGGCTTGCTGCGCCTCAACGCTTATGTTTTCTCCAGAAACAAACTCTGGGAGTCCTCCACCACCTTCGGTGCCGGGCGTGGTGGAGCATCCGGCATCAGGCCTCTGAATCCTTGAGAACCGATATTGGGCTTGGGCCATGTAAGTGACCCTGTGGGGATCCCACATATGTTCCACCGTTGCTCCTCCATGGAAGCTTGTGTCTTTTCCCTTGGGAGAGCCCTCCCTTCTGGGATGGAGCCCCCTCGCCTTGGCTCAGCTTTGTACTCCACATAACTCCTTCGGGGTAAGATGTGGGTTCCGCTGCGGTCCTTTTCCACCAGGGCATGCTTTCCCAGTGTTATCCAATAGTCTCTGAGTGGGTCATGTGGAACATCAGTGATGGATTTCTTTGTGTGAGCCCTGTCTCATCAGGTAAGAGAGATCAGGAGGCTCATACAGGGCACTGGAAGGGGGCAGAGTCCATGGCACTTTGGTAGGGATTCCTAGGGTGCCAGTCTACCTACTCGGCTCCTCTGCAAAAAAGATAATCTGATGCAATCACCGTCTCATTTATACCCACACGGTGTGACATGAGCACCTGGTGCAATCATTACATGCCAATGTGCATTGGCTCGTTCAGTTGTTCTCAAAGTAGATTGCTTTCGCGAGCGAGATTCCTATTCGTCGGTACTCCGACGTGGCATCTCCGTTCCCTTCTTCAGGGAACGAGGGTTATATATGTAACCAAGACGTTCACCCTGAGCTGATACAGAGATCAAGCATAGTTTCTCCTTCATTCATATCTGGTAGTAGCATTAGTTAATTTACTGTCATGATGTATTAATGTCAATTTTTGTATTATTTGTTCTTCAACTCCTTCTAAAGAATGTAAAAATATGACAAAAAATTAAGTATCAAGCATAAACTTAGGGACTGAAGTTCAGCTTCTAGTCTTCAAAATGGAAATCTTTCATAGAATAAAACAACTCTTTTCCATCCCTTGTTCCTCCCTGTCATGCACATGCACACACATTCCTCCCTACAAAGAGTTTCTGTCAGAGCAAACTCTATTCATGCAGAACACAAAGACTTTAGTTAAACATCCACGAACGCTCACTAAATGCAGCATACATTCAATGAACAACACCAATGCACAACATATGTGAAAGAGAAATCCTTCATAAAAAGGAAACAAAAAAAGGTCTCAGGGCTTTGAGCTGAAGTTTCCGAAGCAGATACCGAGCGACGATTACTGAAGTAGATATTGGTTGAGTAGACAGATCATGTTACACATCAATCTGTGTGTTCACGTTGTTGTGGTTAGTCTAGTTGTAAGCAGTTAGACCTAAACCTAAAGCTCTTAAACAAACCTTCAAACAATACTCACTAAAAGCAACACAACTGCACAAAATTGCCTAATAATTCTCTTTTCCCAACTGACTTTTACTGCAGCCTTCCTCAGACTGTATCCCACAAGGCTTAATCTTGGCATTAATCAGTTGGCGTGGGGTTTGTGTCGAGCCTGGTTTTGGACTGGTCCGTTCTCTGGTTTGGGCATGTTGTCAAAGTTCCAATCCACAGGACTGAGAAGCTGCAGGGTTTTCTTATGCATCCAAATGGGGTTGAGGAAGAAGGTGAGCAGAAAGAGGCCTATGAAGAACAGAAGTCTCTGAACAAGTGGGATGTGTGTGTTCATCTCCTCCCAGTGATCCCAACACACCCACCACATATAGTAGGATAGAACCATCCGGCAGTGGAACATGTGAATCATGATCCACTGATTAGCTTTCCAGAACAGAGTCCTGGACCAGCCCGCCTTAGCAAAGAAGAGAAGAAATGGAAAGGTTAATTTAAAAAATAGTTCACACAATTAGATACACAGGGGGAATGTTTGGATCACAGAGCAAATGACAGAGCATGTCAACAATTTAACTAGCTTAAAAGCAGTCATCCTTCACACACTCATAGTGTTCCTGTATGCTTTTTTTCTTTTCTTTTGTGGAACATAAAATATATTTTGAGGAATGTTTCATAAATTTTTGCTCCCAAACAACTTTTAACATTGTATGTTTTTTTTAGCTTTTCTAAACGTCTTCTTTCAAGTGCCACAGAAAGTCATAGAAATTTGTAACAAAATGAAGGTGCGGAAATGATGACAGAACTATCCCATTAAAGGGTTAGTTCACCCATAAATGAAATGCATGTCATTAATGACTCACCCTAATGTCGTTCCACACCCGTAAGACATCCGTTCATCTTCAGAACACAGTTTAAAATATTTTATATTTAGTCCGACAGCGTATCAATCAATTAAACAAATTTATTTATATAGCACTTTTACAATGACGATTGTTTCAAAGCAGCTTCAGTGTTAAACAGGACAATATTGCAACAAAATTTGATTTGGCTGTACAGTCGATCTGGAGAAAACGGTGATATTATCAGCTTATTTTAATTTATCATAGAGCGACAATGTTGGCAGATCAGTATTATAGTTTATAGAATTAAATAAGACCTAATTAATTAATTTCATTTGTATATTTACAAATATACAAATAAAGATTAAAATGGTCATGAATCAGCTTATTGATTCATATCGCGTGTCAAACTGCTGAAATCACGTGACATTGGTGATGCGAATCATGAATCAATACGTAGATTCATGACCGTTTGAATCTTTATTTGAGGTTTGAAAACAAATGCGGAAGAGAAGACTGATTCTGAATAAAGTCGTCATTTTTGTTATTTTCGGGCCAAAATGTATTTTCAATGCTTCAAGAGATTCTAATTAACCAACTGATGTCACATATGGACTACCTTGATGATGTTTTTATTCCTTTCTAGACATGGACAGTATAGTGTCCATACATACGCTGTCAGACTAAATATAAAATATCTTAAACTGTGTTCCGAAGATGATCGGAGGTCTTACGGGTGTGGATTGACATTAGGGAGAGTCATAAATGACATAAATTTTATTTTTGGGTGAATTAACCCTTTAAGTCACTCAGGAAGTGTGTCTTCAAAATTGTGATCCATCAAGACAATATTTGCCCTGAAAAAGAAAACTGAAAGGTGATTTCATACTATAGTATCCATTGTGCCAATGCAGAGAATGCATATTTGTGTAACGCTATGAATTGCATTCGGAAAAAAGAAAGCAATGACACATGAAATTAAGCTTGCATAGAAAAAGAGCAGTAGAATGAGAAAAAAAACAAGGTTCAGCGATAAGGTCTAGATTTTTTTTAAAAGTGGAACTTCTTTTAACTTGAGTGGTGTGTTTATAGAATGCTGTGTCATGCATAAAACTCTGCAAGACTTGCAATGTTAAAAAACCCACATGAAGTTAATAACAGATAAAGTCCATCTGGCCATGTTTACATAGAAAACCTATGGAAAAGCAGTGCAGTGGAATGCAAAAAAAGCCAATGGGTTAGTTCATATAGAAAATATTACCGAATTTAAAATGTGAGACGCACAGCAGTGGAATAAAAAAATATTCTATAGATTTATTAAAAGTTGAACTTCTAACTTGAGCGTTGCATTTTTAGAATGCTGTGGTATACCTGAGAGATCTCAGAGTCTAGCACCTACAGCCCCTTAAATGGCTGAAACTTATCAGTTCCCCTTTCTAAGAGGGGTGTACAAACATAGCAGAACTATAAGTGTTCTCAGCAATCAAGAATTGTTGAGAAGAGGAAGATAAACATGTTTTTTCCCACACCAAAATAGAAGTAAAACATGCCTGCAGGTGAGAAAGCAGAGGCATTTCATAAAATCACTACAGTCTTTAGACTGTATTTATTTGCTGCTTTGCTCACAAAGATTTTCCCAGCGCAAACATATCTATTAACAAACTGCACAACATCTCACAAACTGATCAAGGTTAAGCAAAAACATTTTATCTTGACCTTGTATCTCACCTTAAGCAACATCCAGGAGATGCAGGTGAAGGGTGTGCTCACCTCCATTAGCAGGGTTACCATAGGCAAGAAATGACCCACCCAGTCCCACAAAACTGCCCCAGCAAACCCTGCCAGGGCAAAGAAGTGGTGCGCAGCTAACGGCAGATCGAAGGACCGGAACACTACGTTGGAGCCATGAAGGGCCACATTTTCAAACAGGAAAAAGCCTGTAGCGGAGAGCACATTGAACCACGACCAGTCCTCCTGCCCGAGAATCTTATCAGAAAAGACAGCAGAGTCCTCCAGGAGTGCTCGAAGACCTGCCACCATGCTTTGAATGCCAAACACAGCCCGTGTCGCAGCTAGATCCCAGAAGACCTTGAAGCAAAGATAAAGTGGATCTACATGGCAGATATCATATCAACAAAAACTGAATCTTTTAAAAACCAATAATTTAATATTAACATATTAAAGGGTTAAATAAATATAAATGTCATCATTTACTCAACCTCAAGTCGTTCCAAACCTGTATGAGTTTCTTTCTTCTGTTGAACACAAAATATTTTGAAATATAAAAGTTTTGAAGAATGTTGGTAATCAATACCAACATGGGTGGCCATTGGAAATATTTTGTGTTCAACAGAAGAAAGAAACTCATACATGTTTGGAACAATTTGAGGGTAAGAAAACAATGACAGGAATTTAAATTTTTGGGTTAACTATCCCTTTAATGGGTACCTTTTCTTTGGCTGATAGCGAGCAGTATGTGTGAAAGAGCAGGGCAGACAGGATGTGAGAGAGGAAGAAAACGAAGGTGTAGAAGATGAAGCTCAGGGCAATGATTTTCAATTTAATGTCCAGGGAAGTGTAGTCCATGTTTAAGTTTTCCCCCGAGGACAATATTACGTTATCTGGTTGGGAAGACATCGCTCAGATGTCACAGTCAGTTCCCATGAAACCAATTACCAGTCTAGAACAAGAAAGACATTCATTATACAGACACACCCTCTATCCTATTTATCTGCATTACTAAGAAAAAATGCTCTGCCTGTACTTTAATACAGCATGATACCAAATTGTGAGCTTAAACACCATGTGAAGGAGTAAAAAAGTAGCTGAAGCCTAACATAATTCAAATGTTGAGTCAGCTCTCTGCTGTATGCTTTTTAAAGCTCATTTAAGTTACTAACTAAACATCTACTCCACGTTACAAGTCTGTTGTTTTTAAAAGTGTGTCGTCTTTGTTCTTACCTCTTGTAGACGAAATACTGTCCAGGAAAATCATTCTTTAAAGTGTAGTAAAGACTCGAACTAATAATGTTATCTTTTGACATGAGCTTGACAATAACATCGCTCACATTCCTACACCCGGTGCTCACAACTCATAACTGATTCTCCCCTCAAAGCACCAGAGACCGACACATCACGTGACCACATCACATGATTAGGCTGATTTAAACGCTGCTCTGTCGCCGTCTGCTGACAGGGAATTGCAGTAATTGCGATTTTTGTTAATATTGTTCAGTATGAATTAGGCTTCCCGTAAATATTCAGTATCCACCAACGAAACAATAAATGAATAACTATTAAATTAAAGTGTCACATAGGCCTACAGAAATGTTTCGTTATTGAATAGCCTACATTCAAATTAAATAGCCTAGTTTTTCTAATTTTAGTTAAGTTAAAATTAAGATCTGAAGAACTGAATCTGATCTGAAGAACATTAAAGTGGACATTTTGTAGTGCTATTAGATTTAGATTTATGTTGTTGTTGTTTAAAACTCGGTCAGGGTTTAAATCAGTGGCAATTTTTATGTTTTGTCAAAACTGGTAATGATAAAAATGTCAAGGAAATCATTTTGTTGTGTTGTGTTAAAGTAATTCAGTTAATTCAAGACAATCCACATAACTCATTTCCTTCAAAAAATTTAATGACTGAATTATTTACAATGATCATAGCAATAATCAAGTCATGAAAAGAAACAAATAATCCAGATGATTATGAACAAAAAGAGTCAAATTCGTAACACAAATTAATAACACAATTTAAACTTTTCATGAATACATACAAAATAAATTAAAATGATAAGTGTAATAATAAACAGCATTCAAAAAAGGGATTTGGAAAAGCAATGAAGCAGAAAAAGCCACATTCAGCATCAGAATGGTGCATGCCACCCAAAAAACTCAACCAATAAATAAGAGCAGAAAAAGAGTTTTGCTTCAACAAAGGATCAATTATGTATTTATATTATATATATATATATATATTTATATAGAACTATTTATATTTATATAATTCTGTACAAATAATGAATATTTGGTATTATATTCACCCTTCATATAGATATGATATACAGTATAATAAATGAAAATATTCTCAGCTAAACAACTACCTTTCTCGTTTGTTATTTTCACGAAGATTTTATAATCTTTTCACATTCTGAGATCCAGGATTAGTCCAGTCCCAAGATGAAGCTTCTCTACAGTAAGAAACCAAGAACCGGGGCATCTCAGTCCGCACTGGTGCCAAAGGCCCGTTGGCTGTTTTTCAAATACTGTGGTTCGGAGGGTAAATTAATAATTTCTTTTTGATAAATACTGACATATGGTTAATTTCAATGGAAATAAATGAAGCAAATGTACATATGAGTAGCGTAAATGTACATGAGGTTTAAACAAGATGACCACCCGGTGCAACCCTGTTGAAGAAAATATAGCCATCGTACAAACAAATCAACATTTGATAACTGATTCCACTGTTTTAAAAGATGGGAAGTGAGCATTTGTTCTTCCAGGTGGTTTATTAAAGGCCAGCTCACCATAACGCTTTCAGACTATCATGTTGAAAGGATGATGATGAAACATGGGGAAGTATGGTGTATGAGGATCTATAAACAGCAGGAGCTGTTCGAACATGTGGCACATAAGCATATTTGGCATATAAACGCTGCCTGCATTATTGGCATGTTTGCATATTGATAATTGAGCAGGTTAATCAGAAAGGACAGCTGCCACACTGCAGGACCATAATTACTCTGATAATTCTATACTATGATATATATATAGAGAGAAAAAAAACATACCGTAAAACATGATTTAAAAAAAAATCCCTTCACTCTGTCATAATGAAAAATTAAATATCATATAATCACTGATTTCAATAGTTAATATGAACAAACAATGAACAAATATATTTTTAGCAAACTTTTTAAAAACTTTTTTAAAGATTAATACATGCTGCAAAAAATATAATGCTCATTGTTAGCTCATGCTAGTTAATGCATTAACTAATGTTAACAAAAAAGACCATATTATAACGTGTTACCCATCAGTTTAGTGTGTATTTCAACAGTCTGACTTGTTTGTAAGGCCATGAAAGCATCAGCAATGACCTTTGGATTTCTGTAAACCCTGAGGGCCACACTGCAAAGCTGTAAATGGTCCAGAACTTGTTTCAAATAATGACTAGCAAAACAATCAATCCAAACTACTGTTGGTGTGAAATGAGAGCTAGACACTGCATCGTGACTTTAGATGCAATTTACAACTGAAAAGTTGTATTTAGTCATCTTCATCGATTACAAGCCTCTCTTGGATGAAATGCTGTAATTGTGTTTGAACAATGGAATAAAACAGAAAAGTACAGAGCGCAGAGAAATTATATTTGCTTCTAACGGAAAGCTCTCCTCAAGGTCATCTTGTGAAGGAAATTGAGAATGTAAAGCTAAAAGGAACTGGAGTGGAAGTGATAAAACTAATCTCCTCTAATCTCTGGCCTCTTCTCCTTCTATGACGCAGAGGCAAAAACAGGGCAGAAATGGTTTGACATTTGAAATTAAATGTGACCGTGCTTGATAGACATTCCATTTCTGTAATGATATGTAGTGGATAAAATATGGAAATTAAAAAAAAAATCTTTCTGAAGGCTTTTGAGTGTGTCAGCAGTTACACTTCAGTGGCTGCGAGTCGAGGACGAGACAACCAGAAGTGTCCATGCATTTACACTTCATATTAACAGAATATCTGAACTGCTGGATGTTTAAGCAGAAACTAAAATCTCTGGACCCGAGGTCCTCTAATATAATCAACCATCCTGTGTACTGCAGTCGCCTGTTTGGACAAATGCCATCAAATAGACTCAAAACAGTTCTACTTTTATTATAGAGTTAAAACTTATCATTCTGCACACTCTCACAGATGTGTGGTATGTGGACTGCAAGCAGTCTAATAGATAAAATATCTATCACCAACCACCAAGTCATCTAGATAATTACGGGAACACCCGACATCTCCTTCAACCGAGACAGAATCATTGATTCTCTGTCAAGACATACAAAAAGGACGTAAAAAGCAGGGTTTTTTGCAGAGAACATGGGTCAGATGCTAGACAACAGCAGACGGAGAGGAAAATGGCTCAGTAAAAATAAATGCAAACTGATGAATGACTATGCGAAGCATGAAAACATTCAGAGACCTGAAATGATAAATCGATAGTCTCACAAAACCTTGCAATTCAACTGCAACAATATCTTTTAGAACTTCATTTCCCTTGGAAATACATACAAACATACATTTAGAAGAAGAAAGTGCAAAAATGCATTTTTGAACCTTTACATTGTTGAATTTAGGTTTTTAAGCAATTGCACTCAAAATCCTACAGTAATTCCTCTAGAATGACATAAACATCAAGTACGTAGTAGTGTGACAGCTGTATATTTGATATCAGTAAGTAGGAGAATGATAAAAACTGATCTCTAATCCGACAGTGTAAACCCTCAGGCTGAGATTTAAGTTTTCTCATAACAGTGTGTATGACCAACAACATTTTTTAAAAGGCTGTGACTGTCCGCTCTAGTCTAAGGCTTCAGTCTAAAATGTATGATTGAGGTATTTCAGCACTGGCACTTACATAAATGCGCCCAAGAGAGTTCATCAGAAAAATACTATGAACTTCACTGGGAAGAGAGACAGGAAAAAAAGAGAAACACAAAGATGAAGAAAGAGAGAGAGATAGAGAAATGAAATGTAACCATGGAAATACAGAGCTATAAAACTTGAAAGAATGGAACCAGATGGAACCAGAACTTAACACTTTTCTTCAGGTTTCTTCATTTAACGAAAACAAATGATTTGTTTAGATTTGAGGCCTAAAAATGTAATTTTCTTTATTTTGAAAGTGCTAAATAGATGTCATAAAGACACTCACTGAGGGATCATCAGATTGGATGTGTTATTACGCTGTGATTAAAGCTTAAATCTAAAGTTATGCTTTATCAAGCAATGTCATTATCACGTGGATCTACAATTGCGATATGTTGTGCAATATGTTTATTTCGGAGAAGTATGTCTCACTAAAAAGGAAAAACTTCATAAGGATGTTGTAGGCAGTTCTGAAACGAGTTACAAAACCCTTTTGACAGGTACGAAAGCCTTCTGTTTCTTTTGATTCGCTTGATGAATGTAATGTGATACGAACTGGCTCTGTTACTGAAAGTGATGATGATGTTGTAATAAAGGTGTTCCCTGTGACTCTCAGAGCCGCGTTTGGGCCTCCGGTATATAGATCTCGATGCTGTCGGCCCGCTCCGATGCTGAGTTTTGGCGGAATGAAGCTGCGCGTTTGGCCGCCATTAGGCGTCTTCGTGCTTCCTGTCTCTGGCGATCAGGGAGATCCAAAGATTTTTCCCTCGTCACACCCTTACGCAATGTCTTCTTTGGTACTGGTGGCGGGAGCTGAAACAACAACAAATAATATCCAAACAAAAAATATGATTTTTTTATTTGATTGAAATGTGTGTCAGGTAATAGATATATAGAGATATAGACACATTTTTTACATATTTATTTTAATTAATAAACACAATATACACTACCATTCAAAAGTTTTGGGTCGGTAAGACTTTTTGAAAGAAGTCTCTTGTAACTCACCAGGTGAGTACTCACCACAAACTGCAATATTGTGTTTTTACTTAATTAATTGTGTTTTAGTAGCGGGACTTTTATTGTGACGGGACACAGTTGTGGGCGACATTTCCTCTTTTCCTGTCATGAGGTAACGCCGCTCTGTTTATCATATTAGATGCATTTAAGTGTGTTTAAAATTATGTTATGAAATTACTCTGTGTTTGCTCAGCGGCTGCTGTGACACTTGTTGCACACTGCTAAGAATAAAGCAAACTGAGGGTAACGCATATATGACGCAATTGACAGACAACTTCCTCAGACGTCCCGGTTCATCTGTTAAAATAGCAATTTTCTCACAATTTACAAACAGTTGGAAACATTTGGGATATCAAATGAACAAAATATATAACACTGGCCTGGTGGTTTTTGAATATTTTACTGCAAAAAACCTACATAGTGCACCTTTAAATAGAGAATTTTTTTTAAATGTCCCGCTTGCACTCTTCCATATAATGGCAGTGCGGCTGACTTCAAACCCTGGAATACTAATGCCACCAGTGGTTTCCTCTTAACTAGTTATACATTTAAAAAAATAAACATGACAGCTTCAAAATTTGTGTTTTCGGGATGGGTGTGTTTTTACGTTGTAGAGTATAGTCAAGTTATGTTTACCATTGACCTTATTTTACTCATTGATGGAGAAGCAAATTATTCGTCCAGGATTTGACTGTTGGCGCTAACACAGTCTCACGAATGTGCACCCTTTCCCTTTATTCCATTTTCCCACTCTTCATTTGTTACCATGGCTATTGATTAGTTGTCACCTGTTTTTCACTGAGTTGATTCACCCTGTGCATTTAAGTTCCTCCTTACATTCAGTTAATTGTCTCATATTGTTTGTGTCTAGCTGTTTTGTCGCTGTTTGCCTGTTAATCCACCTGAGTTTGTTTTATTTAATAATTATTCACTTTCATTTTGATTGAAGACCCTGATTGTCTTCATCTTTATTGGACTTTAGCGTTACAATCGTATACCCCCAGAACACTTGGAATATCGTGTAGCATCGGACCATTCTTTGATACTTTTGTGTCTTTTTTTATGCTAGTTGCTATTCAATGCCATTATATGAATGAGCTGGACTTTATTTTTTATTTCTCATTTTGTGGTCAGAAAAAGAGAGAACGGCATACTGCATTAGAACAACACTAGGATGAGTAAATAATTACTTAATTCTAATTTAAAGGGGGAACTATCATTTTAATATATTTTTTTCAGGATGCTAAAAAGAACAGCATTTATTTGAATAACATTATTCAAATAACATTATTGTTTGGATTTTTTGTAACATTATTCATGTAAATGTAAATATAAAACTTCTGAACTGTAATGTATATGTCAATAAATATTACTATGGACTAATATGACCATCAAAAATCCTTTAACCAGTCAGCTCTCACCTTCTTCACAGGACTCTCAATAAGCCTCCAATCGTTGGACTTGATCTTCTGTAGCTCATTGAATTTGGAGGTAACATCATCGATGGAGAGCTGCAGCAGATCCCAGAACCCAGCCAGGTCCTGAGAGGTGGGCCGAGGCATGGCACTGGGGTCCTGCAACACAGCCCAAAATTTAAAACATGATACTATACCTAAATAATAAATTTAATAATAATAAATGTAAATAACTAAATCAGTCGACTAATAAACATTTGTTAAAATTAATGTTAAAAAGTATTTTATAGTTAAATATAACAATAATAGTATTACACTGAAATGAAAATCTATAAAGCATTTAAAAAAATATTTATGTATTTGCCAAATCCTTCTCCATTTGCTGACTGAGTTTGCATGTGTGAACTGTATAATGGCAAACCTCAAATTAGAAATGTATAAAAAAAAAAAAAACTATTTAAATGCTTTATCAAATGCCATTTACATATTGCATTTTTAAACGATTATTTATTGTTTTAGGAAACTTTATTTTTAATACAAATTTTAAATGTTATTTACAATTATTTACATTAAATTAAATGCATTGATAATATATTTCACTTTACTTTAACACTTCATATTTGCATATGCAAATTTGCATATTGGCTGTTTATTAGTAGGCTTCTTATATTCTGCCTTATTCTGCATTACCATATTCTAGGTCCCTTAACCCTACCCCATACCTAAACATAACCACTACAATAACTACCTTACTTACTACTAATAAGCAGTCATTATGGGTTTATTGAGGGAAAATTCCTAGTAAATAGTGAATGTGTTCCCTAATCTAAAGTGTAACCATTATTATTTGATGCAATGACTATATTTGTATCATTTGTTTTATTTAAATCTGTATGTGGCCAAATCAACCACTGTGAGTGTTTGCCACTGAATAGAGGAGTATTTTCTTCAGGAGGATTTAGGTTGTTTCATTGCTCTATACTTTGCATGCTACAAAACTTCATCATTATTTGTGTTCTCTGCATGCCTGGCTCAGATCAGCTGATGTGCTGCTGTGCATCATATTTAATAAATGTTACAGCAGAACAAAAGGCCAGCTACTACACAACAATTACTCCAGCACAGACAACCCCCGTGGAAGTGTGGTGGTGCATCTGGGGAAGAACTGCCGTGAGTACAAAGCCTATCACACTAACATAAATACAACACAAACTCGTACAAATTGGCATATGGGCACAGTGCTTACTAGGTTCTGCTGGCAAAGCCAATAAAATTGCTGGAATTTCTGGGACATCAAGAGTTGTGCGCTTCCTACAGCACTCCGGATCTTCCCCAAGACTAACACACAAACAGGGAAAGAGATAAATATTTAATAACCATGAGAGCTATTGAAAATATCACACATTTACACAGTTCATAGAGTTCATAAAGCATCTGTACACTCATATACCAGCGAACTTGTACATGAGTATGCATATGTTTCTTCAAGAAAGCAGTAAATGTGAAATCAGTATATTTTTATCAAATAAGCCAATCTTGGTGAGCATAAGAGTCTTATTACATTACATAAACAAATCTGACTACAACCTTTTGAAAGACAGTGTGTACTACATCTGCTCTTTTCATATTTAAGCTCTGTAAGTAACAATAAAGTTGTTGCTTATAGCAAAATTGTACTAAACACCCAATTAAAACGTCCTCATGGATTTTAAGCAAGCTTATCCTAGTTTGCTGGTGTTCACAGTCTTGGGTAATTTTCAGCTGGTCAGGGGTGCATTTCCAGAACAACAATGTAACTCGCTGCTTAACTATACTTGTACGAAATCAACTAGCTTCTCACTCGTATTGTGGCAAATTTGATGTTCAACCACGTTGGTTAATGATGTCACGCAGGCTGTGAACTTCTTTTAATGAATTAATTTGAGATTGAATGAAGATTTTTGCTATAAATTAGCATCTGGGGACTAATTCCTAAAGGACTACATTAGTTATTTTGCTTTATTTCCAATTTCAACCATAGGCTTTTTCTTACTAGTAGATGTGTACATGTGCACTCTTCAAAAGCGGTGCTTTAAATCTTTTTGACAAACTAAAAGACGTAAATGACATCTGTATATATTCGGAATAAAAGATATAGATTGTACTGAATGTCAGCTAGCTTATTTTGTTCAAGATAAGGATTTATAAAGTCCACGTATCATGCCAACAATGCTTCTAACCACAGGACGACACACAACCACACAACTTTGCAATGCTGTTTTGCGATTGTTCATTGGAACTATGGTTTTTGGGAAACACAGACTCGTTGAACTATGCTGATAATGACAGAACTTGCGTCCATACTTGGCTAACGGTGCTTTTGGGAAACCCACCCCAGGTTGGGAGACCACTAGGCCAACCAGCTAAATACAAACTAGAAAACCATCTCAAACCAGTAAACCAGCTTTTTTCAGCAGCCCAAAGTACAATGGAAACATGACATATGCAGTGTAGTATGTGTCTGTCAAGAAGCAAGCTCTTCTTCAAATTCACTATATAATCTGAAAGTATGTGAATACTCTCATGAACTCACAACGCAAGTGATTTAAACTTTCACTCTCATACTCTAATGCATTCTCACACATTCATTTCTGTGCGTTGTCTCTCTCAGTCTGTCGTTCAGAGCCTCAGCGCTGCTTTGAGCTCTTTGCCATGGAAACCTGACAGATGTTGACAGAAGTAATTGCTCACATGGCAGCACTCTCAGTGTGAGCCTCTAATAACCTGGAGCTCTGCAAACGTTTCACGGTTAAATGTGACACTTCTCTGGATTCATACCTGACACTTTGAAACCTGGAGCCAAACTCTCCACCAAACAAATATTACAATATAAAGATTTAACGGCTCATGAAATCGGAGTGCTGTTAACTCACTTTCCTCTGACAGATCGTTCTCTTCCGCCTCTCCCTCCAGCTCTTTGCACCACCCCTCCATCTTTTTCGTCTCCGCGTGCAACAGCTGCATGAACCAGCTTCCGTCCCTCCTGCATGAGGGCGATGCTCTTCCCGAATCTGTCGGTTGGGGAGGCGTCACGGTAACTGCCACAGTGGCAACAGGTTCCCGTGGCGAGGGCTCCAGCCATGGCTCGGGACTACGCTGGGGACTCGGAGGCTCTGTGGGGGTGCGGTAGTCCTCCCGGTAGCTGAAGAGACCCTGTGTGCGGACGGTCCGTACGGCGCCATACTGCGTTGGGGTGCTGGGCTCGCTGTGACGCTGGAAACCTCCACCAAACTGAAGACCTTTATCCTCCATTAAAGGAAAACCCTCCAACTCCAGATCAGCCTGAACGGCGGCGGTGACACTGTTGGACCGCTTAAACCGGCCCTGTCTGTATGAGAGAAAAAGACCTCAAATGATACAACATTTCACACTCAGAGACAACAACATTTCACACTCAGTTGGTACTTTAGCAAATCACACCTTACAAACCCTTCACACATAGAGATAAAACAGATGTGCTCTGCCTACTTACCGTCTCTCATCTTCCACTTGAATCCCGACAGACTGATACTCTCGAGAGCCTTTGCTTTCACACTCAGAATCAGTCGCTGCTTCCACCTACAATGACAACACAGACCTTTAACTGATGATTATTTACCATGTTCATACTTAATATTTAATCACAAACTATATGTACAGCATTACTATTGTGACCTATAAATTGTTCAGAACTCTAAATATGTTGCATCATAAAGTTTTTATTGTTTATTAACAAGTATTTTAAAGTTTACACCAAAATTTAAATTCTGTATTTTCAATGAAGTGCCAGACTTTTGCATCCCACTGTACATGCACACTGATCCCAAAATTGTAAGTTCAATCCCATGCCAGGAACCGATGCAACCTGCCAATGCTGACTAATAACACAAATTATTTATGATTTATATGGAGCATAAAAGCCAAGTGTGATTTACCAGGGTGAGTCTAGAGAAAATGAAGAGAGAAAAAGTGCAAACAGAATTTCAAGTCCGCAAGTAACTTAATAAATAATACTAAATGATATCCAAACATTTCAAAAAGAGTAAGAGAGGCACATTTTTAAATTATTGTATTTATTATGTAATCTGGCATCATAAATAAGCAGGTTTTCAACATCGATTTAGTAAAAAATTATCTTTCAAGTACAAAGAAATGTGACAAACTGCCATGCCCAGTCAAGAGCCACTGTGGAAGGTGGTGGACACTCAAGCCAGGAGGAAATAAACTATGAGATATGCATTAAGTCTCAAGAAACTTGAAGTGACTATGTTGTTTCGTCAAGTGAACTGTAGCTCCAAACAACTGCAGTACAGACAAAATATTTAAAATAACTGTGTGTGTGTGTCTGTGTACATATATAACGTATATACACAGATCAGGTATAACATTATGACCTAATATTTTGTTGGCACTCCTTTTACCAACAAAACAGCCCTGACCCGTTGAGGCATGGACTGGACTAGATCAATGAAGGTGTGCTATGGTGTGCCTTTAAATCCTGTAAGTTGCGAAGTGGGGCCTCCATGGACTTGTTTGTTAAGCACATCCCACAGATGCTCGATTTGATCTGCTTTGTGGCAGGGCGCATTATTCTGCTGAAAAAGGCTACAGCCACCAGGGAATACCGTTTCCATGAAAGGGTTAATATAGTCTGCAACAATAATGCTTAGGTAGGTGGTATGTGTCAAAGTAACATCCACATGGCAGGACCCAAGGTTTCCCATGCAGAACATTGCCCAAAGCATCACAAATGCCTCCACCGGCTTTTCTTCTTCCCATAATACATCCTGGTGCCATGAGTTCCCCAGAAAAAAAAATTTTGGACGTGGCCAACTACATGATGTAAAAGACAACATGATTCATCAGACCAGGCCACCTTCTTCCATTGCTCCGTGGTCCAGTTCTTATGCTCATGTGCCCACTTTCTGCAACAAACTGCGATGCACTGTGTAATCCGACACCTTTCTATCAGAACCAGCATTGACTTCTTGCGCAATTTGAGCTACAGTAGCTCGTCTGTTTGATCAGACCACACAGGCCAGCCTTCGCTCCCCACGGGCATCAATGAGCCATGGTCGCCCACGATCTTGTCACCATTTCACCACTGTTCCTTCCTTGGACCACTTTTGATAGATACTGACCACTGCAGACTGGGAAAACCCCACAAGAGCTGAAGTTTTTGAGATCACAATTTGGCCTGTCAAACTCACTCAAATCCTTACGCTTGCCCATTTTTCCTGCTTCTAACACATCAACTTTTAGGAAAAAATGTTCACTTGCTACCTACTATATCCCACCCACTAACAGGTGCCATGATGAAGAGATAATCAGTGTCATTCACTTCACCTGTCAGTAGTCATAATGTTATGTCTGATCGGTGTGTGTGTGTGTGAGAATGCATTAAATTGATACACAAAAAAAGATATTCCAAATAAATGATGTTCTTTAAAACTTTCTATTGATAAAAAAATTACTGTATCACAAAAAAACTAAATAATAAAAATATTAACACAACTGCTTTCAACACTGATAATAATTATTAATGATTTCTGAAGGATCATGTGACACTAAAGACTGGAGTAAGGATGCTGAAAATTGATATATTAGCTTCTTATTTTAAAATTGTAATTTTTCCACAATGTTATAATTTTTACTGTTTGATGGTAATTATTTTTGAACAAATGCATCCTAGGTGAGCAGAAGAAACATAAAAAAATATTACCAACCCTAAACATTTGAACAGTAGTATACACTCACCTAAAGGAATATTATGAACACCATACTAATACTGTGTTTGACCATATATACTAATAATATACTGCCTTGATTCATTGGCATTGATTCAACAAAAATGTTGGCCCATATTGATCGGAGAGCATCTTGCAGTTGATGGAAATTTGTTGGATGCACATCCAGGGCATGAAGCTCCCGTTCCACCACATCCCAAAGATGCTCTATTGGGTTGAGATCTGGTGACTGTGGGGGCCATTTTAGTACAGTGAACTCATTGTCATGTTCAAGAAACCAAAATGATTTGAGCTTTGTGACATGGTGCATTATCCTGCTGGAAGTAGCCATCAGAGGATGGGTATATGGTGGTCATAAAGGGATGGACATGGTCAGAAACAATGCTAAGTTAGGTCATAGCATTTAAACGATGCCCAATTGGCACTAAGGGGCCTAAAGTGTGCCAAGAAAACATCCCCCACACCATTACAACACCACCACCAGCCTGCACAGTGATAACAAGGCATGATGGATCCATATTCTCATTCCGTTTACACCAAATTCTCTACCATCCGAATGTCTCAACAGAAATCGAGACTTATCAGACCAGTCAAAAATTGTCCAGTCTTCAACTGTCCAATTTTGGTGAGCGCGTGCAAATTGTAGCCTCTTTTTCCTATTTGTTTTGGAGATGAGTGATACCCGGTGGAGTCTTCTGCTGTTGTAGCCCATCCGCCTCAAGGTTGTGCGTGTTGTGTCTTTACAAATGCTTCGATGCAAACGTCGGTTGTAACAAATGGTTATTTCAGTCAAAGTTGCTCTTCTATCAGCTTGAATCAGTCGGCCCATTCTCCTCAGACCTCTAGCATTAGCAAGGCATTTTCACCCACAGGACTGCTGCATACTGGACGTTTTTCCCTTTTCACACCATTCGTTGTAAACCCTAGAAATGGTTGTGCGTGAAAATCCCAGTAATTGAGCAGATTGTCAAATACTCAGACCAGCCCGTCTGACAACCATGCCACATTCAAAATTGCTTAAATCCCTTCTTTCCCATTCTGACATTCAGTTTGGAGTTCATGAGATTGTCTTGACCAGGACCACAGCCCTAAATGCATTGAAGAAACTGCCGTGTGATTGGTTGATTAGATAATTGCATTAATGAGAAATTGAACAGGTGTTCCTAATAATCCTTTAGGTGAGTTTATATTATTGATTTTATTTAAAATAACTAAAGGTTATTTTTAACAATTATCACTCAATGACTATTAAAATGATCTATAGGCATTTATAATACATTCCTGAGATGGTAAATATGTTTAATCATATAAAAAGTAATTCTGTAATAACTTGAATAACTGTAATGACAAACTGAAGGTGAATCTTTCAGGTATATCAAAGAAGACGTCTGTTGCTTAGAAGTGTCTGTGCCACTACTAAGAACATAGACCATCTGAAGAAAGTGTGACTCACACAAGCTCTGGAGAAGGACAGGAGAAGCGCTGAAGAAGGACAGGAGGGGAAAGGGTGACCTCCCAATCAGAGAACAAGATGATTCACATCACAGATCAGACAAATCAGCTGTCCCTGATCTATCAGTCTGTCTGACTACTGAGAACATAAAGCAGAAAGGCTGAGCACAGGAATTCTGAGTGAGTCAGACTGTCAGGCATGAAAGAACAAGGGCCTGGGTATGAGGTTTCTTCAGAAACAATTCAGTCCATGAGGATTATGGCTAGGTGAGCAGTGTTTCCCTCCACTGGTTGATAATGTGTGATAGAGAGCACGCTGTGTGCTTCAGGGTTCCTTCATAGATACAAAACTGTACCTTGGACTGCAGCATTCTAGGAAAACTGTGGTGAAGAATGTGTTCCTTAAAACGGTGTGGTGAAGGAAATTTTGATATTTGCACTGTCAAAGCAAATATTGACAGTGACCAAGGACAAAAAAGCTCCATAAAAGCAGTTCATATGACTCATGCACTAATTCTAAGTCATATGATAACTTTGCGTGAGGAAAAAACTACAAGAAAACAATTATGGGGATTTAGGTGAATCGTGTCGATAAAAAAAATAAAGTTACGATGTAACAGAAGTAGCAACAGATATTTTCATCCATATTGTGATGTACATTTGACTTATCAAAAAAATAAAAAAATCCATAATTTGTTAACTGGATAGAGGCAGATCGGAATGTGAGCTTGCAGTTGATTGGTTGAACTGTGTAAATTTCTTTCTTTTGTGGAACACAAAAGAAAATGTTATAAAGAATATGGGTAACCAATCAATTGATGGGCCCTATTGCCTTCCATAGTATGGAGGAGAAAAATACGATGCAAGTCAATGGCCATCTTCAACATTCTTCAAAAGATCTTCTTTTGTGTTCAGCAAAAGAAAGAAATTCATACAGGTTTGAAACAACTTGAGGATGACAGTATTTTCATTTTAGGGTGAACTATCCCTTTAAGCTGACTTTCACCAGAAGATTGAGAAGTTTTGATTAATTCATGGTCAAAAGAAAAAGAAAAAGAAAAAAAAAATACAAGAGAAAAACCTTCCATGGATAAATCTTAGAAGAGGTGTTAGTGAGGCCAGCAGGGGGTGCTCACCCTGTGGTTTGTGTGAGCCCTAATGCCCCTCTATAGTGACGGGGACAGTATTCTGTAACAAACTGTGTCCTTCGGAAGAAACCAAGGGTCCTTAAATCTCTGAGGTCATTAAAAATCCAATGTCACATTTCGTAAAGATTAGGGGTGAAAGCAGTCTCCTGGCCAAATTCCCTCTATTGGCCTTTATCAATCATGGGCTCCAAATAATACCTATCAATTCACTGTATCGCTCTCTCTTCTCTCCACCTATAGCTGGATATGCGGTGAGTGCACTGGCACCTTTTGTTCTGTTTACATCCACGTAAATGCTGCAGACTGGTGGTGGTTGAAGAGAGACCCCCTCATTTGACTGTAAAACACTTTGAGTGTACAGTTGTACAAAGTAAAGTGCTATTTAAATGCCTCATTCATTCATTCAATAGTCATCTAAAATTAGATTCCATTTTAGACAGAATAAAACTGCCTGAAATTATTTAATATGTTGAAGACATTTGGACAAAATCAAAAGGCTATTTTCATCAAAAGTTAATGTACAAGAAAAAAGCGATTAACTTTTGATCATTATTGGGTGATCTATTCCTTTAATAAACAATATGAATGAGTCAAGGCAAAGTGAATTTTGAAAAAATTGCATGGTTTCCAGCTAAGCTGTCAGGCGAAAAACAGGCGAGTGAACCAGGAAACAGAGGATTATCATCAGCAGAATGGCCTGGGAAATTAATTTCAGTTAAGCAGGATAAAAAGGGAGATGACAACTGACACAATCAAGAAGATGTCTCCTTGCTTTTCTTTTCCTGTAGATCTGACCACTTTCATGACACAAGCCAACATGGCTTACAAACTACAACCCATCTGCGTTTACCTGAAAGGACTCACCAAGACTTTGCCCTCTGCACAATCTGAGAAATATTCACAAAATATTGAAGTTTTTCCTTTCATGCATTGTTTAGCTAAATACTTAGTCATACACCAAAATCTCGCCTTTGGTTGATAAACTGTTGCTACGGCAATCCAAAATGCCACAGAGACACAGTGTTTACAGTGTTCGCAGAAAACAACCAATAAATGGCTTATTTGTCTCTGAATATTAAAGGAAGTGTATGCAACAATGTGGACAAAACTGGCACTGCAGGCTAGGGTGGCGCTTCAGGCCAAAACACAACATGTGTTAACATCAACGTCATTTGAGGGCTACAACAACAACTTTTAAATGACAATATCCTGGCCGGACTACTGTTGTCAGTGATATTAGTATTTGAAATAAACATGATTTCTTAATGTCTAGTGACATATCAGGGCCGTTTTATGATTAATTGAAATACATTTTTTTACATACAGTTCCTTTAAGTTGGAATGTCAAATCACAAACGGCAAAACATGCTCTTCTTACTTAGTAATTTTGTCTTGTTTCTAGTCTAAATATCTAACAATTCATAAATCAAGATGCATTTTCTATATAAGTAAAACAACATAAGATATTATGTCTTGTTTTGTTGCAAATAAAATCAAAATGAAGCGAGTTTTTGCTTAAAACAGGTAAAATTATCTGCCAATGGGGTAAGAAAAATTATCTTGTTTCTGACTGAAATCTTGTTTCTTGTTTCCATCCCAAACAGAAATAAGATTATTTTTCTCACCCCATTGGCAGATAATTTTGCTTGTTTTAAGCAAAAATTAGCTTAATTTTGATATTTTCCCCCAGAAAAAAAAATATATATATATATTGTCATTTTACTTTTCTAGTAAATGCATCTTGATTGAAAAATATTTAGATATTTGGACTGGAAACAAGAAATAAATGATAAATAAGAAGAGCATTTTTTGCACTGCAGTGCACACATCACATTTGCACTTTCATGACGTGCAGTTTATCATGTTCACCATTGTATCATAACTATGATTCAAGTTTAAAACTTGAAAGAAAATGTACATAAGTTTTTTTTTTTTTTTTTTTGTAATATAACACCATGCTAACTGCTACAACTATTTTCATGGTAAGAACAGTGGCGGAACTAGACTTTTATACATGGGCTGGCCAGGGTTACTTTATGGGGTCCATAAAGAATATAATGGGAAATACTTATGTTTTCATTGTTTTGACCGTTTGACCATTATATTCTAATAAATTAGCAACCAAAATTGCTTGATTGCAAAATGTCCTTAATTCCAATGGATATTCCACAGCAAAAAGAACAAGTGGGCTATACATTTTAAACAATATTGAACAAATGAACAGTCAGCCATTCGAGCGCAAGACATGCTCTCTGTGTTCGCACTATGGATAAAGCGCCATATGCCACACACCAGGCGCGTCGCGTTCTCATGTTCAAGGCATCAATGCAAAACAGTAAATCAAATCAACATACTGGTAAAAAAGGTTCACTTCAAGAATGAAAAAAGTGGCATCAATGTGTTTTGCTGTAAAAACTGCACAAATTGAAACAAAAAAGCACAAACTAAAGGCTAATATCTTACACAGAAAGAAAAATACTTAAAGTCTATGCACTAGTCTAGGGTGAAGTCATTATACATTATCAACATTTTAAGACAAATTGTGTGGATTCAATCCATAGAAAACTAAGGATTGAACAAGAGGTGTGACCACTTTTATTATTAATCATCTGTTTGGCAACTAACGTTAATAATCTCTTAATATTTAATGTTAATACATGAACAATGTGCCGCGCTGCCGCATGTCATCATACATGCTTCTTTTAATAGGATGTGAAATGGAAATGACGATCTAAATTTTGGGGTGGCACCCAGGGTGGCCAGTCAGATGTCAGGGGTGTCCAGTGCCACCCTGGACAGCCCTCTGGCTACGCCACTGGGTAAGAAACAGGCTAAAACCACTATAAATGCACTATTAATGTTGTTCTCCAGAACTATGTGGGATATTCCTCAATTTAAGCTGCCAAAAACAATGCATTTTTAATTGTTTTTGAAACAGATTTTGTTTCATTGGCCCTGTCCCAAATGACACACTTCACAAGACTGTAGGTGTCCCATTTGTCATTTTAGGTTACAGTAGGATGCTTTTGAGCACCTCCTTTGCCAAATGTGCCCTCGATACACTCCCAAGGAAGAAAAATTGTGAGGGCTTAGGTTTCAATTTGGGACAGGGCCATTGAACAACAGAGCCTGGCTCATCTTGTGCAGTGAGTGACAGAGACCTGTACTGTTTGTCACTAATATGCAAAAAAAAAAAAAAAAAAAAAATTTAAATAATTGCTGTCTTGAGGGCAAACATTTTTTAATAAAAATAATACAGGAAAAACGTGTTTCATGGCTGGTTTTAATATTTATGGACTCAATTCACCCCTACTGGCAGGTAACTGTGCTCTCTCTGTGCATAAACTCTAGGGGGCAGTGTGGACAATGAATGGAGAACAGATGCGCACCAAAGGGCTGAGAGAGGCAAACCCATTTAACATTATTAGGACATGATCTCAACACAGATATTCACAAGGCAAAGACAGATAACTGCTGGCAAGAGACAGCAAGAGAGAAAGGGAGAGAGGGCGAAAGCGATAGAGACGGGGAAATATGAAGATTAAAGGAAGGAGAGAGAGGGAGAGCCCATTCAGTGAAGCCTGAGTTGAATGTTAATTAATGGATTGCGGTATGATGACTCACAGAAAGTTATTTTTAGCAGGACAACACAGACTGGAGGTGTGTTTGTATATACTTCTGTGTTTGGACTTTAAAATAACCTTACAATGCTTTGGTTAGCTAAGATTCCGTTCGCATGAGTGCCTTTGGGTTACATTTATCTTTAGTCAGCAGTCAAGAATATTTTGCTCACAACAGACGGGAGCTCAAAACAGCAGGGAAGGGGTAGGAAAAGGCAGTTTCTATTAAAAACCAAACAAGTCACCAAAAAAACAAAACAAAAAACAATGACTATTTCCAAACAGGTTTCCAAACACTCCCTCCATTTCCCATTGGTCAACAAAATGAGGAACCCTGTCCCAAACTCATGCTATTGGTTAAGCCAATATTGCTGTTGTTGAGTTTTGAGAAATGTTTCAAGAGCACCTATAGACTTCTCAGGGAAATTAACATATGAATGGCTTACCTATGGTTGTTTGAATATTAAATAGGTAAAAGAGAAGGTTTTTTAATTAAAAAATGTATTTGAAAATGAAAGCTCCAATCCTATATGACTACACCGGACGTGAATGGTAAAGGACAATAAAACCCATTATAATAAGTTAGGCTGTCTACACTAGATGTGGCACACCGACACAACAGTAACGGAATACCTTATTCTGTTTATGACATACTCCAAGTACTTGTGAAACTTAGGATGGACAAATAGTTTTGAAATGATCGCTTTGTCGGGTCCAGTGTCAAGGCTTGCTGCATCCTGCGGTGGACATCCAACCCCGCGGTGGACATCCAACCCCGCCCACATCCAAAACATCACCTTGTGATTCCCCATCAACGTTTTTCCCCGGAAACCTGATTTTTTTGTAGGAAGGTTTCTAATTGAAAGGGTTTTTATGTGTAAGAGTGGGTTTTAAGTGGGTTTCAGGCTTAAGGATAGGTTTTAAGTGGGTTTTAGTGTGTAGGTTCCAAATTAAGTTTTTTTTTTAAAGGTTTTGAGTGAGTTCCAGTGCATTTTGGCATAAAAAGATAAATATAAGAAGTAAATAAAACATTTTTAGGTGTGAGGGTCAAGTCTTCTTGATGCATTTTCCTGTTTCAAAGTTAATGAGAAAGCAAGATTTTTTTTTTTCCCAAACCACTTGAAATCCTACCCTACAGATAATTTAATACGGCTGTGGTTACAGTGACGGGTAAGTTTAGGAATCAGTGTTTGGTGTAGGCAGTCAGTACTGTGATTGACATGACCAATCAAATCTTAAGAAACGTCAGCAGGGCGGAGTTTCCGCTGAGCTGGTTTGGCATATTTGGACATGGGCGGGGCTTCTGACATCACACTTGGATGTGGGCTGGATTGGATGTTCACTGCAGGCTGCAGAAGCTTCTTTCCAGCTGTTGCGATGCAGCATAATGCGACATGTCAACGATCACATTCTGGTGTAAACAGTTACTTTCTTCTGTGGAACACAAAAGAAGATATTTTGAAAATGTCTCAACTCTTCTTTTTTTTCAATACAATAAAAGTCAATGGAATTCAATGTTGTTTTGGACACCATTGATGATCAGTGTACTGATAAAAAAAAAAACAGTTGAAACATTCTTTAAAATATCCTATTTTTTGTTCAACAGAAGAAAGAACGTCATACAGGTTTGGAACGACATGAGGGTGAGTAAATGATGACTATTCTTTTATGTAGTGATGCAGGAGCTTAGATTAATACACTGTTAGACGTCACCTGTATTCCTATTGAAGACCTTGGTGTTTTTAGGTACTCTTCCGCCTTGGACACAAGCACAGCTTTATCACAGGTCATTACTGAGCTGTGACTGTCTGTGGAGGGGTGTCTCTTTCCTGCCATCGCCATGGCAGCCGCTTCCATGGCAATAGTGACGGCCTTGGCGCTGTCCAGACTGTCAGTGGAGTTATAAAGGGCTCGACCCAAACTCAGACTCAACCCATCAGAACCCCAGAGGCCTGAGGGATAAGCATAAAGAGAAGATGGCGTTATTTTAAGGACACATAAAGAGACAGTGAGGTTGTGAATGATGCAATGTTCAGAATTAAAGGAATATTCCAGATAAATTAAAGAAATATATTAGTAAAAAATATAAATCTCTAATGGAAGGAAATCACTTACTAGCCTTTGCTGTGCAAAGTTATATTCGATTTTACAATTTTGTTACCTGGACAACAAAAAGACTAAAAACCTAAAATTATGTTAAAAAAAAATTATAAGAACATTATAACTCAAATAATAGACAAATTATAACAGAAGAATGAAATGTAAGTGCTTTTAGAAAATAATAAATCTTCACGCTTCACGAAATTGGCCGTTTTTGTTTTATATATTACAAATGCCTTACTATAACAAACTATATATTATTTATTATTTAAGAAAGGGATGAGTGAAATTGTTTTGTGTGCTGATCAACATTACACCATACATGCTGTAGAATGAGCTTAACTTTCATTATTTGCATAGTCAGAAGCATGGTAAACACATGTATTTAGTTGCATAATATAGTGTTAATATTGTCACCTAAAACAAAAACTATTAAAATGTGTAATCGTTTAACAGTAATAAAGCTAAAGATGAAAAACTTAAAAATAGAAATGCTGCCTGAAATTGAAATTGAATTTAAAAATTGAAATAAATTTAAGTTAAAGGACTAAAATGACTAAAACTGAAGAAAAAAATAAGCTATGCAAGAAAAGTTCTTTAAAAAATAAATTTTAATTAAAATTAAAACTGAAAAAAACCCAGCAACTAATAAATAAAACTAGAATAGATCTGACCACCTCTGGCCAGCTGTCCCTCGTGGTAGGCATCCTGCGTGGACTCTGTGCTGCTCTGCGCTGTGATGGAGATGAGGGGTTTCGAGGTGGAACGAGGGGGCACGGGTGGAGGGGTCCTCTTATAGGTGGGTGTACTGGGTGTGTAGGTGACCGCTGTTAGAGGGAGAAGTTTAAAGTCAAATATCTCCTGTACATTAACATGATGTTACCAAATATTCAAGATCGGAAACCAAATGTAAATGTAAACTTGAAAATTAAAATTCTGTCATTAATTGCTCGTAAGACCTTCGTTTTTCTTCGGATATTTTTAAAGAAATCCGAGAGGCTTCGTTCCCTCCATAAAGATCCAACGCAACTACCACTTTCCCAGGGAGACATTGTTAAAAGTCTATGTAGTATTTTTGCAATAAAATATCCAAAAACCAACAGGCCAGTGTTATTTATTTTGTTCAGTTGAGTTTTTACAATATTCCAAATGTTTCCAACTATTAGGTCAATTGTGAGAAAATAAACCGAGACGTCTGGAGGAGTCGCCTGTCAATTGCGTCACATCTGCGTTACCCTTGGCTTCCTGTTTTATTCTGCAGAAATGGTTTTCTCTTAGCAGTGTGAACAAGTGTCACAGCAGCCGCTGAGCGAACGCAGAGAGTAACGTCATAACATCATTTTAAACACACTTAAATGTATCTAATATGATAAACAGAGCTGCGTTATCTCATCCTCATGACAGGAAAAGCAGAAATGGCGCTGGCAACTGTGTCCCGTCATAATAAAAGTCCCGCTGCTCGCGAGCCGTGCGTTGCTCAACAATCGCTCCAGTGGCCTTGCTTAGCTCCTCAACATTCGGTCCTGCTCTGCTTCATTCTACATTAACGTTAATAATCACATCCATGAACATGATTTCTGCGTGAGTCGGCTATGAGGTGAAGACCACATGTCCCAAGATTCTGAGCTCAAACTTGTCGTCATCAAAGTACACCTTTGTTTTGAATAGGCGACCTCTAGTGGACGGAAAAGTTACATAGTGTAGCTTTAAAGTACTTCATGTGACTCCAGTGGTTTAACCTAGTGAGTGCTTTTATTTACACACACAAAAAAAACATAATTTACCACATTATTTACAAAATAATATCATCCAAAGTGTGTTCACACAATGTCAGCTCTCGCATTAGCACAAAACGCATGTAATGGGGTGCTCTCGTGAACAAGCGTTCAATATTTTTGTAAATACAGTAGAACATGTGTCACAACCGCTGGTGAAGATCCCACCGTCGGCCATCAGAGGTCGCGCTCACCAGAGTACTAACTCACTCACGGACTTCATTTCCCATAATCCCACATGCCGGGACTGATTACCATCCACCTGTTCCCCATCAACTGGCCTATATATTCTCTGAGCACACACACACACACTGCGAAGTCTTGTTCTGCCCCGGTGACATTTCTGAGCGTTTTCCCATTGTTATTTCTGATCTGCCTGTTTACGAACCTGCCTGTTTTTCGACTCTGATTCTTGCTGCCTGCCATCTTAACCTGTGTTTGCCTGGACTCTGGTTATTCGACTGTTTGCTGCCTGCCCTGACCCTTGCCTGGTATGATTAAGATTTACGCCTTGCCTGTGATACTACTGTTAATTCTTGGCTACCGACCTCCGCCTGTTATTACTGTGAGTTTGTGTGTTTCCAATAAACTGCACATGGATCCCAATCCACCTGAGTCCTCGTTACAACATGTTTTTTTTTTTTTGCACAAACAAAGCATTTGCCCCAATGTGAATGAGCGATGCAGATCATATTTTCATAAATAAAGTGGTAAACCTTGTTTATTTGCACGAACAAAGCACTCATAAAATTGAATTTAAATTACCGGGGTTTTGGAGTACATGTCGTTCTGGACCTTGAAAGTGGTAGTTGCGCTGGATATCTATGGAGGGACAGAAACCTCTTGGATATCATTAAAAATATCTTCATTGTGTTCTGAAGTTGAATGAAGGTCTTACGGATGTGGAATGACATGATGACAGAATTGTCATTTTTGGGTGAACTAACCCTTTAATCAGCCAGTATTCTGAATATTGAACACATTGTAGTACAAAACCCTTTAGCACTGATTACTCATTCAAAAAGAAAATGTGTCATGAATGAGCCTGCTGACTTACTCATAGCAAGTTACATATACACAATTATAACACAAGCTCCCTCTTCATTAATAAGAGAGAAAAACAGTGAGAAATGGCACTCTGGTGTTCTTGTAAATAGACTATGAAGCCTACCATGAGTTCTGATGAGTAAAAGGTTATCCACAAATCTTTTTCTGCTCTAATCCACACAGCTGGACCGGGCAGAAAAATGGACCTTTTATTTGGATGGGTCCTCTAATTGAGGGTACACTACAGTTCACAAGTTTGGGTTCAGTAAGTATTTATTTTGCTGTTTTTTTTTGTTTGTTTGTTTGTTTGTTTTTTTTGGGGGGGGGACAAATTAATTACACATTAATTAATCAAAAATGACAGAAAAGAAATTTAAAATGTATTCAATGAAGAATCCTGAAAAAAATGCAATAAACCCTGCTAAACCATCTCCCATCCCACCAGGCAGCTTTAAAACCTCACAGAAAGGTCATGTGAACAACTGAGTCAGAAAGACTGATTGAACGAAAGAGAGATAAGGAGAGATTAAAAGAGAAAGATGGATCGTAACAAAGAAGTAGTGAGGGAGCGAGAGGGAAAGAGAGAGAGTTTGAAGGGCCAAGAATGAATAAGAAAGGAGGAGAAGGAGTGAGCGGAGTGATTCAGCACTGGTACAAAAATAGATGTTACAGCCACACAAATAATGCAACGGGGGCTCATAACTCTCTCTGTGCTGCCTGTTTTATCAAACAAGTTAAGAGTGATGACACCACGCTGTCATCGTTAAGGAGAGAGAGGGAAGTGAGGAAGCGGAAAATGAGAGAGAACGAGTTTGTGAGAGTGCTTCACACTGACTAAACTAGTGATTACAAATCTGCAAATGAACAGTGTTAAAGTTGTTGACACTCATATTGTTTTAAGTTGATTGCACTAAATAATCATTAGACCGCTAAAAATAATGATGGTGAAATATATGCTAGGAAGACAAGACCAACCACAATTCAATATCTAAATAGATGTAAAGAAATTAAAGTTGCACTATGTAGTATTTTTGCAGTAAAATATCCAAAAACCACTAGGCCAGTGTTATATATTTTGTTCAGTTGAGTTCTTACAATATCTTAAAACATTTACTCCAACTAGTGAATTGTGAGAAAATTGCTATTTTAACCAAGGATCCGGGACTTCTGAGCATAGCGTCCCCAGAGGGAGTCGCCTGTCAATTGCGTCATATCTGCTTTACCCTCGGTTTGCGGTTTTATTTAGCAGAAACGCTTTACTCACAGCAGCCGCTGAACGAACGCACAAAGTAACGTCATAACATCCTTTTAAACACACTGAAATGTATTTAAAATGATAAACAGAGCTGCGTTATCTCATACTCATGACCGGAAAAGTGGAAATGGCACCCCCGCGACTGTGTCTCGTCATAATAAAAGACCCTGTGGTCGCAAGCCGTGTGTTGCTTAACAATCGCTCCAGCGGCCGTGCTCAGCTCCTCAACACTCAGTCCTGCTCTGCTTCATATACAGTAACGTTAATAATCACATCCATGAACATGATTTCTGCCCGAGTCCTATCCCGATTCTTCTCCACCAGCTGTGAGGTGAAGACCACATGTCCCACGATTCTGCACTGAAACTTGGCATCATCAAACTATGCCTTTGTTTTGAATAGGCGACCTCTAGTGGACGGAAAGTGCAGCTTTAAAGAAAAAATAAAAATAAATTCAGTATGCAAATGATGCTGTGATTCACCTCTTTGCTAGTTGGTTTGGTTCATTATAACTCTTAAACAAATACTGTTTTAAATTCTGAATGGGCAAAATAATATACAGTATTCTCTCATTCTGATGCAGGTACTTGATGAACCAAGTTGAAAGATGAATATGCTGAGTTAATGCTTAAATGAAAATTGGTGTGCCTTTACCTGGTGGCTGTTGGGAAGGACGGTCCACACTGCCTGAAGAAGGAAGATGGAACTGAATTCCTATAAGCAAACATACACACAAACTTTTTGAAGCCAGACCACACTCACACACAGACAGACAGACAAACAGACATACATCCATACATACATACATACATAAGTCATTCTGAGCTCAGTACACATACATCAAAACTGAATGTTCATTCAAGGGATTTGATTTGAACAAAAGTAGTTTACAGTTAGAAAACAAACATTTATAACAAAATACCTGATGAAAAGTGATCATCCTTTTAAATAATAATAATAATAATAAAGAAAAATCGTCCACTGTGTATTGATGAGAACACTTATATCAGAAAATAAAACCCCAAAACAACTAAAACAGTTAGTTAAAAATATAGAAAAAATATAGAAATTCAGTTATGAAATACAGCTATAAACTTAGATCAAGTAGTATAATAAGGCTGAGAAAATAAAAGGATGCGTACATGTGTGTGTAAAGAGAAACTGAGCAGAGAGAGGTACTGTAGCTTTAAAAAAAACCTCCTAGTTCAGAGACCACTATGCAACGGCCTAAAACAGGTGAAAATGTCTGATGTAAAAGTTCTTGTTTTATTATTTAATGAAATTATCAACATTCACTTAGTTACAGATCATCATGATTGCAGACATTTAAGATGATCTCAGAAAAACCCACAATCAGCTGACAGAAGTGAAGATACAGAGAGATAAAGAGGCTTGTTTTTCATGGTTTTTCAGGCTTCAGAATCTCTGTGGTTAATACTCGAAACCTCACAGTCCAGGTGGTTTCATTCTGAAACTTTGAAGCCATTAAGAAAAAGGAAGAAAAAAAAATTCACAGTGGCACAACAATATTGAGGCTGGGTGGTTAAACGCCCACATTCATGAGCCAGACAAGGCACACAATGTACAAGCAGCCAATGAAATGTGCAGTACCAGGAAACCCCTCCTCCCAAAGAAACACTATTTTTACTACACTTAAATGACCCCATAAGGCTCTGTCATGTATTTCCAGCCCACTGAAAAGACTTGCAATGACTTAATATAGTGGGGATGGGACCAATGAGCATCTTAATGTGTTTGTTTTGCTACAGTCCTGCACTTTAAGCACCTGTGGGTCTGTTCTAGGTATCTACGTAAAACCCACTTTTATTACTTAAGAAATAGTTCTCCAGCACAGCAGAGGGCAATGTGTGGACAATGCTGTAAAATAAGGCCTGAGAGCTCCATTATGAATAAAGGAAGACCTGTTAGCAATGGCTAAATCCCAAAACGCATGCTAGTTGTACTATACTGTATGTGAGATAAGGATTAGTGTCCCCCGAATCATAAAATTGCATACTAATTCTAGTGAATGTTCAAAATATGCATCTGTCTGTGCTTTGTAGGTTCATATTTCCCACAACCTCTTGTGCTACTCAAGAAAAGTGTGGTCGCTGTTTGTAATGACTCTTTGATGCTGTATTAAGACCTTTTTCTGTACATAGTTGCGAATTGGGAATTAGCCAAAATTTCCATTCTAACACTTAATATTTACATATTAAAGATATGTTGCCAGGTTTAATTTGTAGGGAACATATTTAAAGTCTTTATAAGCTTTTAAAACCATCCAATATTTGCACTGGTCTCAAAACTCTGTAAATGTCTGTCAGTTGGCTGGCTGACTAACAAAAAAGCAGAGAGCCCTGAAAGTCCAGGTTTTAAAATAAATAAATAAACAGGCAAAATAAATCTAAAACATAATTAGATGCATTAGCTACAACCACTTGATTGAAAATACATTCACTACAATGTAAAACTGCAATCACAAGTACATTAACTACTTCAGAAACTACTTCAGTTCACTTCACTTTTAGTATGAGTCTGTCATACTAATTCAATGCAAACTGTTGCTAATAACTAGAATGCTAATAATTAATCACTGTATCCGGTTTCAAAATTTCCTCTGATTGTCAGATACAAGGTCATTGCATTGCATTTGTCGATACAAACCAAATCTTAACTGTTAGAGATAGCCAGAGTATTTTCTGTAGTACCCTGATATTCCCTCGCATACATGTACAGTATATAATGTTCATTAATATACATACAGACTGCTGATTTGACATCAATAACTTCGGTCAGCATATCAGCACAAGTAAACTGGCATCTCATTTTAAAGATGGGGAGGTCTTATAGCGGTTAATGAGAGCTGCGTGTGTAATGTTATTAATATTTGCAAGAAAGATCACTGAATACAATAGGCTGTACATTTAAAATAATACAGGGAATCACTGGGGAATATAATATATGTGGAAATTAAGGACTCACAGTATATTCTATCTCATTTATAGTAATAGGTGTGGATTTGCAAGATTAGTTTCAATTTGTAAGAAGTGTGCATTAGTCATTTTGTTTAAATGTTACAGCTAACTGTACAAGTAGTGGCCAGTCACCTCAAAGTGCATGTTTATACCACAGGCATTCATCCCTAATTCATATGCATTTTTGAGGTCTGTAGATCTACATCCCATATTTAAATCAACTTTAAAATGACCAACATGCTCAATGAATGTTCATGTAACTCCAGAAGATTAACAGAGCTTCAAACCTCAGTAACCAAATTCCTTACATTTGTCACCTTAAGAAATATGCATGTAATATTAATATCTGATATATTTCCACATATGAATATACCCAGAAAGTATACCCAAAAATATCACATTCAACATGTCCTATTTTCCACCAGATCTGTAGCTATAAGATTTGAGCAACAACAAAAAAAAAGGGAAAAGAAAATGAAAAAGCAGTCACTTCACAGAGTTTCATAACATAGACGTTGTATCTTTGAAATTTTCACAGTACTAATCTGTCCTCCACTTTTACAGTGAGACTTTGGCTCTGAAGACATTGAGTAAAATAAAACAAAGGATTCCATCATTCATACCAGAGAAACTACCAATACATTACATTCAGAGGGAAAAAAAGATTATCAAAATCCATAAAATGTATCCAAGCGATATGCAGTTGTTTCAAGAAGTCTTTGGCAGACATCCACTTCATACTCTGTTTTGTTCCATCTGAAAAAAGGATTATCCTTACCCTCCCACCCTCTCAGAGCATGACCAAGGAACACATTTCTGGTTTAACCGGGACCAGTTCGTACAGAGATATATTTTACAGTTTACTATGTAGTTTCTAAAGTTCATTGGAAAGAGTGTCTTGACTGGAAGCCTTCGTTATCTGCCAAAAAACATTCACAGTATTTACTAAAATACATTTAAGTCTCTGTAAAGCCAGAGAGTGTCCCTGGAGAGGAGTGAAGTTTTGCAGTCTAAATAGGTGCTGAATGTCTGAAGTACACCAAAGCAGTGCCATTTCTGTCATCAGACTGCTTTTAGCTACAACCTCTCTCGTAACCTCATCCATGCCTAAATTGTAACAATGTCTTATCCCTTCTATTTTTTCCCTTTTAACACTCTCTACTTCTCATTCTCTCTTATATAATCACACACACACACATTGGGGAGATACAAACCTGTAAACATCTTGCTACATAACCTAACAGTCTTACATTCTGTCTGTTAATATTATATATGATTATCTATTGCACACCCCGTGTAGCTTCATGCACTTTTCGGAGAGCTCAGAGTGACAGTGACATATAAGACATCTCTGAATTGTTTGAGTATTTCTTGTGGAAAATTTCCATACTGGCACTCCGTGACATTGGCTGCCGTCCACGTGCTTTCCGCTGCCATCGAATCCACAGGAAATCCCTACCGGATGGTGAATGAGAAGGGCTGCTTATGGCTGCTGTTCCCTTTGGTGACCCATTATCACTTGTTTCGCTCTTAGATACATCTAAAGCTGACTGGAGCTCCAACAGGGATAAATTGAAGGGGTGCACAGTTGCTGGGTCTATGGTAGCTAGTCCCGGAGGATTCAGATCCTGTGATGTTGGTTCATCCATGCTAGTGTCTTCAGGATCAAATGTATCTGACTCAACTGAGCACAGAACAGCAGAATAGAGAGTCTCAAACTCCAGAGGAGCTGAGTCCACAGTGTCTGGCTGGATTGGGAAATTTATCATCGGGTCAGGAGAATCTACATATTGGCCATCTTCCTCTTCAGAGTAGGATTCTGGGACGTTCATTGCACCACCTTCTTCTGCAAAAACCAAGAATGTTTCTTTTTTAGACCACAAAACAAGAGCCTGAGTGTCTAGTTCATGTGAAGCTGGCTTTTGACAAGTAGGAAAATGAGGTTCAGGACTTGCTGGGTTTGATATGTCAGACTCAGTTCGGGATTCAAGCTCTGGAGTGGCAGGTTGAAGATAAATTGTGTCTAGTAATTCTGGAAGGGGTGGTTCTTGTTCTGTAGATTCACAGGAATATTCAAAGACAGTTTCTGGGGTTGGAGGGTTTGGCAGGGCCAGATCTACAGGACCTGGGCTTTGAGAGCCAGAAACACTGAGCTCAATAGATTCTAAACTTGGCCATTTTAAGTCATGAAGATTCATAGAATCTGGGGTCATTGGACTCAGTACAACAGAGTCCAGTTCTAGAGATGTGAAGTCCATAGGTTCTTCATCTGTATGACTCAACAACAATGGTTGCATGGATTCTAGAACTGACTGTTCCTGCGTAGACATGCTACCAATATCTGGTGTGTATGGACCAGGTTGTTCCGGAGATTCTTGAGAGGGCAGATCAAGAGATTCTTGGGGTGGAGAGCCAGTATCATCTGGATCCAGTTTAGGCCACTGCAAACTAGCTAGGTTCACTAGTTCTACATTTGTGAAATCTAAAACAACGGATTCCACATGCTCAGGAGTCAATGACTTTGTAAAGAAATACGGTTCTACCTCTGGCACTAGTTCAGGTGGATCTGGGGGAGTCATGGAGTCCGAATCTAGATCAGGCCAACAAAGTGACGCCACATCAATAGGATCTGGAGGGGTAAGATTAGCAAAAGTAGGATCGTCAATGTCTGCTAATTCAGAGTTGGGGTCAGTTTGAAAAAATGGCGAAGAGGCAGAGACCTGCAGGACATTTTTATCTGCAGTTTCTGAGGGAGACATAGATAAAACACTGGGATCAACTGGTGAGGGGCAGTTAACCGCTGCGTCTGCCGTGTTCTGTCTCACCAGTGTCTTGCTTCCTGCTTGGGTGCTGACAGACACTTGAGGAGCAGCTGTCTGGGTTTCCCTTACCCAGCTTGGTGACCAGGTGCTGTAATGCTGCGTAAAGGTGGAAAAGTTCCTGTTAAAGGCTCTGAGCTCTGTGCACAGATCCTTTCTGAGCTCGGCTAACTCCTTACGCATGGCGGACACATCCTCCCTCCACTGCTGGCTGATGGCCAGGGCTAGATCTGCCGTCTCCTGGACACTTGACTGAACAGGTCGCGGCCTGACGGGCGCACTCATTTTCAGTGGGGGTAACGAGGGAGTCGTGGTGGGTGAGCTATTACCATAAAGGCTGCTGGATTCATCTCCTCTTCCGTGGAGGCCTGTATCCCCACAGGCCATGGAGGTTAAGTCTGGCCCCTCGCTGAGTAAATTGTCCTCATTAAGCAAACCAGTGCCCTCCAGCACATCATTTCCCTCTGGAAGAAAAATATAAAAATGCCAGTGTATATAATGTGCCCAGTGGTGAGGCCAGCTGGGGATTTGTGCTGTTTGCAGGCTCCATTTAGAGTTCAACCAAACATGTGCGAGCGAAAATCAGTTTCAGGCCAGATCAGGGTCAAATCTTTTTTCTTTTTCTTTTTTGTGAAAGATGTTATTACACAGGTCATGTAAAAATAGTAACAGTGCGTTGCAGGGATATGGGAATTAAGTATTTATAAGAAAAAGATTCAGAGCAGTATGTACACAATTTAAATATAAGGGCTTTGTAAAATTGTACCAATTGTTTTGAGTTTTGCTCAGTATGCATTAAACGCAATCTCAACTCCCTGTATTTTAGGTGACGGGAGCTAGTTATTGTGAGTTGTTGTGATCTCGCTAGCAAACAGATCCCATTTTGACTCGCAGCTTTTTTTCTCTGTTATTACTCTGCCTTCTCACTCCATCCTTTATTTGCATATTCATCTCTCAAAGCACAAAACAGAGAACTGAAGCCTGAGGACACCTGCAGGGGATAATAACAACGGCATCTCATAGAGCATTATCAGGGCCCTCTGACAGAGCAGGTCTGTGCTTTGTGCCTTGAAAGGAGGCAATTGCGAGCAAAAGCTTTTAGTCTCTTTTTTGTGTGTGTGTGTCTCAGCATAGCAGGTATGAACCCTATTGAACATGAGAGGTCCACTGACCAGGTCTTTACTGGGGGAATCATTGTCTTCAACCGGTACCTCGACACACAAACAGCCAAATTCAAACAAAAAAAAATGTGCTTACTAGTTTAACATGCATTTTTTGTGATTAGTGATTGTATTCTTTAAAATATTTATTGCCCAGTCACTGTTGAAAAATATATATGAGACTTACTCTAAAGGATTTAGTCAAAATAAGCTCGAAAATCAAGTGTTTTAAAGAGACTCCTTTTGTGAGAAAGCCAATATTGCTCATTATACTGCAAGCATATTTCAGTGAGAAGGCAGTGCAAAAAAACAAACAAAACAAAAAAACGCCAGAACATATACAGTATATTCTCTGTCTAAATGTTTGGCCGTAGTTCATACATGTCCAGGGTTGGACTTTGATGCTCTTAACTATATTTACTTAGGCGGCTTGTTTCACTCCTGACCCTTAAACCGTCTGAAAACTCAAACGCTCAAGCACGGCTTCAGTTGCGGACCCTGTGGGAGAGAGAACTCAAAACTGATGCGTTTAAAACCAGCTTCCACAGCCGGAAGAGAAAGTGAAAGTGAAGAAAAGAGAGAGAGAGAGAGAGAGAGAGAGAGAGAGAGAGAGAGAGAGAGAGAGAGAGAGAGAGAGAGAGAGAGAGAGAGAGAGAGAGAGAGAGAGAGAGAGGCTAGGAGATGTGTGAGAGTGAGAAACAGAAAGCCCACAGAGTGACAATCATCCGACTGAGAAACATTTTGGGATCGCAATACACACCACCTCTTGTCTCCATCATTGCTTTTCACCCCCTCCCTGTCTGTTAGCCAAGAGTCAACTGAGGCAGAAAATAGGACAAGGTAGAGGTCCAAATTGAAAATCTTGAGAGACAAAACACACAGTGGAGGAATAAAAAAGGTCATATCTTAATTTGGACACAATATTGCAAAAAAAAAAAAAAGAAAAAAAAAGAAGAAGAAAAAAAAATGGATGTTTCACTTTTCACCATTTTATTTTTTGCCACAATATTTGGGGATTGAATTCAATAGGGTTCATATTCTTATGCTCTGAGGCACACCAGCACTTACCTCAGGGTTATGAAGCTGTACACAAAACAATCACTCCGCAGTAAGCAGTTCCCATGCATGCATGCCATGCTACATGTAAAACGATGCATTCATTTATAAATAATAATTTGATCAGCTTTTCTGTATCTAACTTTGAAACGCCATACTCTTCGATGCTTTCACATGGTTCAGCATTTACGCTCTTAAAGTCATGCAAATTGTAAATTCATGAAATTATGTAATCACTGAGCTAAGCGCTCTTGTTTTTAAACTGACATTTTCTTAATGAAATTACTCATTCATTGTATTGAAGGTTACAATTGTATTACCAGAAACTGTATTCATAAAAAACAGAATCAGGTATGCCTTAAAGCTTTTAAGAATCAGACTATGTAAAATGTAATTACTCACCAGTTGGCAATTAACTTTAATAGGACATGCAAGTCGAATTGTAAATAGCTTTTGTACTATTTTGGCTTGATAAAGGCAAACCTAAGTCACTGAATACAATAAGTCAGTTATCTGGAATACTGTCACAACTCCTGCTTTGAGACAAACACAAGCCGAGACTTGACACAGGAGTGCATGGTTATTCACAAGGAAAGCCCACTTACCTGTGGTGGACCTGATGGTGGAGGTGACAGTTGATGATGTCATGGAGGGGACGCAGTCGTCGTCCTGTGAGAATCCAGCCTGGATGGCTCGCAGGTAACTGTGGCTGCGTGTCCTGAAGCAGCCCGGCAGGTCCAAAGCATCCATGGCCTGAGACTCCACCTCGCTGAATACGGATTCACACACCGACTCAAACTGTCCATTAACCTCGGTCTCGCTCACCTGCAGAAACAGAAAAATCGAGTCAATATATCTCAGCATGTTTCTTCTAACCATCCTCTCTTATTTTTTTTTCTCATCTGGCTGCTTTCTTCCATTTTCATGGCTTTATTTACTGTTAGGCCTATATTTCTCCCTCGGTCCCAGTGTTCAGTCTAATCTTATCTACACAGGACTGTAAGATAAAAAAATTGTGATATTGTCACGGCAGAATCTCTGCAGATCAAACATCAAGTCTTCCTGCAGAAGTCGGAGGAAATGAAATGCTTTTTTTTTTAAATCTTTCCCATTCCTGAGCAATACCAGCTTAGATCAACTTGAAAAATCTGAGATGAGCATCTTCGTGATAAAGCGATATGTCTAGTCAAGCTGAACTTGTCTGATAGGATTCTTAATACCCATCAGATTCCCATTTAGCCATCTCTAAAATCCAAGATTGCCATCGAGTTCCATTGAAAGGGAATTATCCTCTAATGACCACAGCAAGCTACTGATGACGCTTAGAAAGCTAGAGCTAGCGTGCGTGAGAAATGGGGGTCTGGAGAAATAAAACCATGTTGTAAGACCTCAAGACAAATCAATACAACCCACATTACTTCACTTTAAGAGAGAGATTTTAGATATTGGAGGCTGATAAATCCGGCTATTTAGAAACAGACAAACACAATAACACTATAATGTAGGCTATATATAGTGGGGCCTGAATCCTTTGTTGTGTTATTCTGCACTGTTGACGAGTGTGAAAAACCCTAAATTATCTTGAGCTTTGTGAAGCCGAGCAGATGTGACTCTCACCTGGCTGACCTGGCTGACGCAGCTGGCCTGGCTCAGGGTGCTGACCGCTCTCATATAGCTCTGGTTTCTAGAGCGGAACTTCGGCGAGTTGTAGTTGGGAGATGGTTCCAGTGTGATGCTGGGATGGATTTCCCTAGAGGTCTGAAGATGGTAGCTTTGACTATGCAGTGAGACATGCAGTGAAGATGACAATGCAAGGAAGAGAAAGTAATAAAAAGAAAGTGAATAATATACAGTATCTAATCTGTGTAACGGAGGCAAGCTAGTAAGAGCTGTTCATGTATACGTCACTCCCATCTATCTATCTATCTATCTATCTATCTATCTATCTATCTATCTATCTATCTATCTATCTATCTATCTATCTATCTATCTATCTATCTATCTATCTATCTATCTATCTATCTATCTATCTATCTATCTATCTATCTATCTATCTATCTATCTATCTATCTATCTATCTATCTATCTATCTATCTATCTATCTATCTATCTATAGAACCTACCTACCTACCTACCTTTATAACAACTAAGGATAACTATATATAAAGGATCATGTAACAACTTTTACATTATCTATATCCTTTACAGCCATCCTCTCTTTCTGATTCAACGCAAAACCTAAGAATTTTGATTGGCTGTGATGAAGCATCCAATCAATGCTGTAAAATTAAGCACAATGCAAATTAAAGGCCACTTAATGCTACACTGTGCCCACTCAATACTACTTAGGGGGGAAAAAAACAGAACGCCACATGACTCCTCAAAAGAGAAAGAGAGGCTAGGAAACAGAGTAATGATATTTCACAAAAGCAATTCATTAAAAAATAACTTTAAAGAGCTAGGACTCTATAGAACCCAATAAACATGACATGGGAAGTGACTAGACATTTATGAGAAGATCATAAGATGATTTTTATTTTCTAAGCATACATCAAAGTCTACACTACCTTTAGTTTTGAACAGCTATGTGTGTGTGTGTCTGCTCATATTCACCTTAAATCAGCTGTGATATTGGTGAGGTATTTGACCATGTCCCGGCTTGACTTGTCCAAACGGTACGAGCTGTGAACAGAGGTTAGACTTTTTAGAGTTGAAAGAAGGATTTAATGACACACCGAAAAGAAGGTTTTTGGAGAAAATCTAAATGGTGAAAGTAAAAGTTAATAAAACAGTTTCAAACTCTTATTGTGTCTGTTGGAGTTTGGGATTAGTTGAATAATCTTTCCCGCACAATTCACACTGCAGCTATTCCCCTCTAGGAATATAATCACACTTTCTCCCACTCTCTCTCAACTCCAATCTCCTGAGATCTGCAGAAATTTGCACACAAACACATTCCTGGACGCTCAGTGTAGATCGTGGTGACATTTCTGCTGTGGGATTCTGCTGGGCAAGTAAGAGATAGACCACACAAGCACAGCTCAAATGATTACTATTCAGCTATTGTTTAGTTGCTGGAGAGCCAACAGACAAAACCAAGGCTCATTCTAATCTGAGATGTTAGTAAGAAAACATGAGTGTTTGCTGATGAAGTTACAGAGCGTGAAGAGACTCTTCAGGACGCAGGGACAGATTTGATGCCGCTGTTGGTGATTCTTGAGCTCTAAAAATCAATACAATCAATGTGTCTCCCTCGGTTTGCACGGTATGCGTCCGTCTCTGCTGCTGCGGGGGAGATTTCTAAGGCTCTGCCTCATGCTGTAACTACAACACATTCTGAACCTCCACAGCTAAACTGCAGAGGGCAGATGTTCAGCATATGAAAGCTCATCGCTGCAGGGAGCTTCATTAGAGTTGTATCATGTATTAAACTATTTTTAATCTTTTTTAAATAGTGAAGGAAAATGTGGGGCTTTACAATGCATTAATTTGCCAACACAATGAACACAAAGGGGGTAATTAAATGAGCCGTTCTCAATGTTCCCAGCAGGTTGTTAAAAAATCTAAGCATATTACAAATATACAGAAAGATTGCAAAGGACTCTAAAACAGTTATGAGTGGCTCCATTCAAATCATGGTGCCATTCAAATGTGTGGGTGGTCCACACCACTGCACTGTACAGTGCTGTACTGAACTGATGATCTTAAATAACACTGATTAGCGATGAGCCCCTCAGAAGGTTAGTGTATCTCATCATTTTGTTGAGTTGCTGCTGGCTGTGTGTCGTCAGCATACAGTCTTCCCATATTCTCTGAGGATTTCTATCAGCGGGCCTGGGCCACGCAGAGATAAATGATGCTGTCTTGAGTGATCAGCTTGCATGCACTCTAAAAGCTTACCATGCTTTGATATGTTGTCACTGCGTCATGACACCCCCTGCCCTGCCAAGTCTACACTGTTCCATCAGAATGTATTGCTGCATTTTACTGTAAGACTGCAACGTTGTTCTAAAAGGACAAGCAAATGATATTGCTACATTTCATACATTTTAAAATTGAATAAAACCAAATTAATTAGCAATTATAAATACACAGCACCAAAAATATAGAAATGTACTTTAGGAGCTACATTATTTACTTCTGCTTTTAGTTTTACTTCTGGCCGAGCACTTTGAGCAATCTGCCAGTGATGTGCATGCTTCTATTTTGTGTTTGCTGTAATTAAAAACACAACAGAAACAATTTTGGGTAAAATATTTGGTATATATATATATATATATATATATATATATATATATATATATATATATATATATATATATATATATATATATATATATATGGTTTGTCATCTGTTTTATTTTGAAATAAGTGTCTCTTATTTGATCAGAAATTGCGTAAAAAAGTAATAGTTTATGAAAATGTTTTACAATGTAAATTAACCAGTTTTTAAAGCTGGATTTTCTTGTCACGTGATCCTTCAGAAGCCATTCTAATGTGCTTAATTACTGTGCAAGAAATTTTTTAAAAATTATTATCAATGTTAAAAAAAAAAATTATTCAGGATGTTTTTTTGATGAATAGAAAGTTCAGATAACATAATTTATTACAAACAATTTTCATGTAAGAATGCAAATGTCTTTACTGTCATTTCTGAGCAATGTTCTTGTTGAATAAAGCTATTAACGTCTTTAGGTGCAAGGTTTTGAAACATTTGAGACATCTGCTGTATCCGAAAGCGTCACATTTTAATGATCTACAACAAAATAGAGAGAGCTTTGGTTTTATTTAACATGATTTAATATTAAAAAAGCCATAAAAGGAAGCTCATGAGAAACCGTCTTTAAGATTAAATGACGAATGGGACATCCTATGGATTTAACGGACAGAAAACTGCCATTGTAAGTCCACAAGACCGAAAGTGCACATTAAGTATGCCATTAACAAGGGTCTGTGAACACACACCTGGAGCAGTGGGCAGCCTTTTTTTTTTCTGCGGCACCTAGGGAACGATTGGGTGTTAGGTACCTTGCTCAAGGGCACCTCAGTTGTGAGTAATTTCCTGCCAGTACTGAGACTCAAACCCACAACCTTCGGGTTACAAGTCCGACTCGCAAACCATTAGGTTACAACTGCCCCCAATTTAATTATTACACCAGTAATATCTCACAAGAAATGACATCAAAAGTTACATTAATACACAAACTGAACACCAACCACAATTCTCAGAAGCCACATTTATTTTTAGCTCAACTGTCATGGAATGCACAGGATTGTGGGATATTATGCAATGCTTCATCTATGCGGGTTTCAAAAATCTATTAGATAAAGTTGTCTCAGTAGACAGGATACTAGTAAAATGATCATTGGATTTAGACGTGCCTTGTTGCCTTCCTACCACTATACGCTACCTGCAAAGTTCATATCAGTAAACTACAATCGGTAAGGGCAATCAAAAATGCTTAAACATGCATCACACAAGATGGAAGATCAACAAGAGCATATTTAGGCAGATTGCTGGCCTAGAACATCATCCTGCACATGTTGTTTGGAGCTGATCAGATGGTCTGTTTGAATCTTAAGCTTGTCTTCTCAAGTCTGATTTTCATAACAGAAAGCAACAGTGGGTGATTCACTTCCTCTAGATTCAATAGCTTGGTTTGGACAGACAAAAAGTGCCAGAACACGCCCCAATATTTAGTTTATTTGTGCAGAATCATCTTGTGAGTGACTGCTGGACGTGGACCATGTTCAATATCCAAAAGAGTGAGCAATACATGCTAACTCTGAAAATGACATACTGAAAGTGCAAAATAGCATAATAATTGAAATAATACATATAATAGAAAAATAAAAATGCTGTTTCCATAGCTATTAATTTAAGGTACACTATCTTACTTTTTTGTTTTGTTCAAACTTAACACAATTTAAATTAGTCAATATTCTTGTTCCAAAAGGAGTTTTTTTTACTTACACTTTTTTTCTTTTTCTTTTTTCTTATATTGATTTATATGGTAAGCCTCTTACATTTTAGACCTGTCCAATGTTTTTTATTTATTTTTTTTGCAGGAAATTGCGTACAAACGTCCCTTTGTGTACGTGCCTGTCTGCTTAGGTAGACGTAGGTTGTCACAACAGACGGGAAAGGTTGACATTGAGTATGCTAAATTTCGAACCACCTGTTTTAAAAGAATGAAGAGATTCTGCTGACAAAAAGACTATGTGACAATGCTTGTAATAAAATGAGAATCAACATCGGCTTGGCTTCACGGAGATGACAAGAACTGAGGGATTTGAAATGGTGTAAAAATGACACAGAGATGCCGTTTTTATTACTCTGCAAAGTAATAAGTAAGGTATTTTATTGAACAGATACATTTCCATATGTAGCTCTCTAACAAGAGTTCATTGTAAAACATTATTATTTGTGAAGGGTTATTTCATTATGGGTTGTAGTAATGCTCTGCTGCAATTTATTTTCAAGGAAGTACCATTTCTATTATGGGTAAAGCTACAGTAATGTCTTCAGTCAGATTGAAATCCTTTCCATCTAAACTGGTTATATTCTTTAAGCCTAGCAGTGATTGTTTTATGGATAGCCATATTCATCCGCACAGTCACACAGAGCCATGTAACAGGACACAAATGTAAGAGGAAATTATTAATTTTGTGTTTTAAAAGTAGTTCCTACTGCTCTTAAAAGTCATTGGCTTTCTGTAGTGCATGAAGATAGTTTAATAGATAGACATATTCTTCTTAGTAAAGATTACATTTCAACACAAATCATAGTCATGTACTTAAGACAGATTTGAGTACTTTTTATACTTGGATCTAACCTATAAAGATATTAATTGATGTCCCGCTTCTTTTTTTGAGATTGCAACAACAACAAAAAACACAAAAAAGCTCTCTGGAAAATAAATGAAGTCTACTTTTCTTAAAGGGGCTGTGAAATTCTTAAAGGGGGGGTGAAACACTCAGTTTCAGTCAGTGTCATGTCAATCTTGAGTACCTATAGAGTAGCATTGCATCCTGCATATCTCCGAAAAGTCTTTATTTTTTTAATAATTATATAAGAAAGATGCGCTGTTCCGAGTCTTTCCGAAAAAAGCCGAGCGGGTGGGGGCGTGTCGTGTGAGCGGAGCTAAATAGTGACGTGTGCGCCGCCGTGTTGAGTGCGTCGTAATGCTGTCATCCCTAACAGCGGGAAAAAAACTTTATTCAAACTAAAAATATGGTTTTTAATCAGATACAGCCATACATCTATGATCCGGAATCAGACCCAGAGGCTGCAGTTGAACAGGAGCAGCAGCAAAAACGACTAGAGCAGGACGTCTCTATGTGGTACGATATACACTAACTATATAATATGCTTAGCGGCTTGTGTTATTTACATATTTATACTTGAATTATATCGTCGTATTTTTGTCTTTGAAGGTGTACATGTGGGAAGTGCAGTTGTGCACGTGTGTGTGTGCGTGTTTATGCGTGGTTTGTGTAGACAACACGGAATAGTAGCACATTTGAATGAAGAAGCGTGCTTATTTAGTTCAACATATTTCCCCACTCTTTGTGTATTGTTGTTTGGAGTGCTTTTACAATACACAAACATAAAGTTACACATATAGTGGCCAGCTAAACAAATGTACACGCACTACACATCGCATGCTCCATTGATCAATTTCTATATATAGTAATATATATAGTAACTATACGTGATCATGTTTGGGCTACTTGATGAGCATAGGCAAAAACACAGACATTTGAAGCAGTCTAACTCACCGCCCGCGGTTCTAACGTTGGGAGTGCTCCATCCTTCAGCATTAGGCGATTGGAAAAGCCGGCGTCGAGCTGGGCCTTGTTTATGAAACAGTCGGCACCGACATGCAGTGAACAGATATAAACATTCGCGCAACTCAGTTGCTGATCCGGAAAAGCAAATTACATCCACTGTTGCCTTACCGCGGGGTTTTTGGAGAATCTGTGCAGGACTGTCTTGGTCTGGCAACCAAAAACGCACTTTTTGATGTCATTGTTAATTGTGCACATCACCTGTGCAGCGCAGCCTACGAGTCAGCGCTTTGATGGGCATAGCCTGTTGCTTTCGCTCTCTCCCTCGCTCTCTCTCACGCGCTTCCGGTAGAATTGTCCGTACGGCCCATACAAGGAAATTCCGCCCCCATTAACGTCAAAGGGGACGCATGATCTCAAAAAACTTGCCGAAACTTATGACTAACCGGAAGTAGTATTTTTGACAAAGAAATACTCCCATCAAACGTCCAACATTAGTTTTTGAAACTTTGTCTATGTTTAGTATGGGATTCCAAGTCTTTAACAGTGTAAAAAGATCAGTATGCATGAAACAGCATTTCACCCCCCCTTTAAAAGCAGCCATTGCTAATTGTTACCTGAATGTGATGCTAACATACACTGTAGATATAATGGGTCACCTCTTTATGTGGATTCCCTGCCGCCTTATAATCTTTATACTGTATAAATATACTTTTTCATAATACAAAATGAATGCACTGCTCCATGCACCTACTCAGGGGAAGAGCTCATTTGATGTGCTACACTCTCTTTCATTAGATGTACTTTGAGAGAGGCAGTCTTGCCAAATTTATAACATCATGTTTCAGAGCTTTGCATAATGGTGTACAGCCCCTGTAATACAGAGCAGAAAATAATCCTCACGTCTGGGGGAGAACAAAGGCACCAGGTGGTATTGTGCGAGAGAACGAGTGCAGTGTAACAGGAATATCCCAAAATTCAATGCTGGCTGAAAAGGGAACAATATCTGCAATGTTTACAAAGACTAGGAGAAAACATTCAAAAGTTTAACTTTTTGACGTGCTTGAAATGTGAAACAAAACGAACGCAACTTCTTTGTTGCATATTACTAAAAGTTTAGCCTATTTATGATGTATATTTAGCATTTGGTATTCAATATTGAGTGCCTGACATGACCAGCAGACTGTAGAAGGCTCTTGCCTTAGTTGGAGAAGTCTGACTCACACTTGCTTTCTATAATAGACAGGATTGCTTTTTGATATGAAGACGCAGACGCTGTGAGAGCTTCAGTTGGAGCAGGTGTCAATGTGAATCACTTTCAGCAGCTCATCTCTTTGATTATATGTGTGTTTGTCATTTTAATTGCTTCAATTTTTCACTCAAATGTACCGGTATTGCAAAATGGCGGTTTAAAGTGGTAAACCAGGCTGCCCTGTTTTAATACCGAGGGAGTATATAATGTTCAATCTGTGATGTGACTGCGGATCTTTCATGATGGCTCGTAAAAACTCATTTGCATCCTCAACAAAAGGGATCTCACATGTCGCTGAATGTGGGCCTCTGTGATTGTGGATAAATAACCGGTTAATGATTGCATGCCTGTTTTCTGCTTTATGACTGCTTTATGAGTGCATTAATCACTCTAATCTCTGATTAGATGGGGTTTCTAATGAGATCCATGGGTTGATCAAAGTTCCTACCTCTGGTCTGAAAGTTGTCTCTGCAGCACGGATTTGACGAGCGCGTCTGGTCGCACGCTTTTCTGCGGGGAGTTTTTAGGGCTGCCGTCAGAGTCTCCGCTGTCCTGATCGCCCATGGCTTTAACATAACTGCTGCTCCGCATTCTTCTGCATGGGATCTCCTCATCTCTCCCTCCCCATTCATCCTGAGGGACCTGTATGTATACACATACTGTTTTCATATAATGGATATATAATATACGTTTTTAAAGCATAGACAGACCTGCCCCGTATATATATATATATATATATATATATATATATATATATATATATATATATATATATATATATATATATATATATATATATATATATATATATATATATATATATATATATATATATATATATATATATATATATATATATATATAATATTGTATGTTGGACAGAAGGATAAGAGAGTTGTTAGCAAATCTGACGTGTCCAGCAATCTGAATGTAACAAAGCTTTGCTTGTTTGCAAACCAAAAGGCAGCAGTTTCCATGACAATAAAATCTGTTTTCCTATTATCCTTTTTAAAAAATTGACACACAATTTCAAATGTCATGTTTTTGCTGTAAAAACTTTTATAAGTTAAATAAACTGTTAACATACCCAGACAAGAAAACAATCTTTCTTGTTCTTGACTTTTACACAAACTGAAGTGTTGACTGCATTTGTCAAGTTCAATCATTCAACTCCATTATGTAGAGACCCCATGTGGTGAAATTCAAGTTTTTAATGTTGTTTGTAGGTCTATGTGGTGTTTGTATTATGCTTTCAGACAAACCATGTGCTATTTCAACTTTTGCTGAGTATTTTTTACTTAAAACCCCAGTAAACCAAACGTTGCTTGAAATCGCGGGTGTTTCTTACGCCAAACTACCTTGTGACCAATCACGCCAACGTGTGGGCAGGCTTTATCATATCATCATCAATATGCTGCGAAGCAGGGGAGTATCAAGAGAAGGTTATCCCAGTATATTTTTCTGTTGATATAAAAAATGTTTTATACTTTTAGCAAAATAACAGGTGAATTATGTTTATGGCATATATTATGATGATAAGATTATTATATGCCTTTCTCCACTGATGTTCTATGATGTTCAAAGCATTTCTCAGGATGCTGATTTTTAGAGATGGCAAACAGGAACATGGTTTTGCTGTTATTAACTATTAGCTGCTTGATAACTTAGTTAAGCAAAAGGATAATCATATTAATTACTGTTATGTGTCCGACGTTGTAAAGAGTGATACCACTGTGCAGTGTTTACTACAGTAACTTGAGGAAAAGATGACCGCATGCATCTCTGAGCTGGTGTGAGTGAGTGGAGGTGGGGATCATTTTCATACTCATTGATCTGCGTAAGAGTTACATTCACCAGGACACTTGGCCCGGCAATGAGATACTCAAATGATACTTCAAGTTTAAAGTTCAAAGATGCCTTATTCATTTCAATACATTTAAAGTATCACCCTCTGTATGGATAGAAAATTGTTATATTACAAAGTACTATCTATAACCAAAATGTCTATGTTCTGGGAAAACAGGATGTTTGTTCACCCAAAATCAAGCTATTTTAAGGCACAATTTTTTTTTTCACAGGAAAAATACTTTAAAAATATGTAATTCTGGTGATCAAAGATGACTTCTAAGGAAAAAGTTATTAGGGATAAAGTTATTGACAACAGGGGGACTTTAGTTATAAAGTTATAAAAAATAAATCAAACAAATATTTATTTTGTTATAATATCTCAAGCTATTAAATTCAATTGGTAAAAGCTAGTAACTTCTTTCATCTTTGCAATGTAAATATTATTTCAATATTTATTTTATTCTTTTTAATGTTAATAGCTTAAAGGGGTACTTCAGCGCTGGGAAGATTAATCTGTATTTAAACTGGGTCATTAATGTAGTACAAATGTGAAATTATTTTTGAATTTGGTGCTTTCTAGACTGAGAAAAGACAGAAAATGTTTGTTTTTTGTCTCATGGGGATGAAAGACTACAATTCCCAGAATGCTTCGCTGCCCTGTGAGGCCATTCCCAAAGCCACTGCTACTGGATTACAGTGACTGAGCTCAGAAAGTACAATTAAAATACTGAACGTGTCTGTTCAATATAACGATTGAGTTGCTGCGTGAGTCTCACAGCACTAACTGAGATTAGGAGTCAGATTACATTTAACGTCATAAATGAGCTGATGAGCTCTCGTGATGAGAGCTGAGGTAATCGCGACCACATTCGCGGCATACATTCACAACGCGTTTTCACTTCATGCCTTTGGAAGCTTAACTTTCATAGAAATTAATTTGAGAAGTTAAAACACTTACATTGCTCAGCATCCGTTTAAATTAATGCCTGTAGCTGAGCTGTGCTGTAAGTGTGACCTCCCATTCCCCATGTGCGGGTTGAAAACATGCGAAAATGGCTCCCTCTGCTGGCTGTAGTCTTTAGCCTCTGGGCAAACATTCCAAAGATGAAGCAAATATCGTCAATTTGCGTCACGAGAGGAATTTTTCCAGAAATAAAATGCATACATCTGTCTCAGAGGGATATAAGAGGGGGGAGCACGATCATTTGAATATACTCCAGGGTTTCTACTGATACAAAGCCATATGCTAATCGCTGAAGTAACCCTTTAAATAACATATATTAGGTTACATATTTTTGTTTGGAATTTTACTTAATGTCACCTCTAAGATTGACGATTAACATTTTTTTTTAAATATACCTCTGTTCACTGATTGTTTGTTGAGAAAAAATCTTTTCAAGAGTTTCAGACACTATTTTCGACCCTCTTCCTTGAGTATATTAGGCAGCAAGTGAACCTTTTGTCCTCAAAGTTGATGTGTTAGAAGCAGGAAAAATGGGCAAGCGTAAGGATTTGAGTGAGTTTGACAAAGGGCCAATCTGTGACGGCTAGACGACTGGGTCAACGCAGCTCTTGTGGGGTGTTCATGGTCTTTAGTGCTCAGTATCTATCAAAAGTAGTCCAAGGAAGGAACAGAGGTGAATCAGCAACAGGTTCATAGCTCAATGATGCACATGGGGAGCGAGGGCTGGCCCGTGCGGTCCGATCAAACAGACAAGCTGCTGTAGCTCAAATTGTTAAAGAAGTTAATGCTGGTTCTGATAGAGAGGTATCAGAATACATAGTGCATCACAATTTGTTGCGTATGGGGCAGCATATATAGCTGCAGACCAGTTAGGGGACCCATGCTGACCCCTGTCCACCGCCTGTGAGCATCAGAACTGGACCACGGAGCAATGGAAGAAGGTGGCCAGGTCTAATGAATCACATTTTCTTTTACATCTGCATCTGGATGGCTGGGTGGGTGTGTGTTGCTTACCTGGGGAACACATGGCACCAGCATGCACTATGGGAAGAAGGCAAGCTGGTGGAGGCATTTGTGATACTTTGGGCAATGTTCTGTTGGGAAACCTTTGGTCCTGCCATTCTTGTGAATGTTACTTTGACACACACCACCCACCTAAGCATTGTTGCAGTTAGACCATGTACATACTTTCATCGAAACAGTATGCCCTGGTGGCTGTGAACTCCTTCAGCAGGATAATGCGCCCTGCCACAAAGCAAAAATGGTTCAGGAATGAATTGAGGAGCACAGCGAGTTTTAGTTGTTGACTTGACCTCCAAATTCCTCAGATCTAAATTCAGCCGAGCATCTGTGGGATGTGCTGAACATGGAGGCCCCACCTTGCAACTTACAGGACTAAAAAGATCTGCTGCTAACATCTTGGTGCCAGAAACCACAGCAAACCTTAAGGGGTCTGTCTAGTGGAGTTCATGCCTCGACGGGTCAGGGCTGTTTTGGCAGCAAAAGGGGAACCAACACAATATTAGGTCATAATGTCATGTCTGATCATTGTTGTTTCCCTCTATTCTCTGCCAGTGTGTTTTGTGTTTCCTTTTTCATGTAATTTTTTTTAATTTGAGATCGCAATTTTAATTCTCTAGATCGCTCTCCTGGATTTGACCATCTGACCTGGTTCTGTTTTGGAGTCTGGATTCTCTCTCAGTACTTCTCCTGAATGCTTAGACTGCCTTGCCATTCTGATGATTATCAGCCTGATCTAAACTGTGTGCTTGGATTTCTCTGATACTGTCGGCCCTTTGTTTGATCTCTCTGCTTGTCTGACCTCGACTCTCGCCTCACAATTGGATATTACATATTCTGATGGACTGATCTGAATTTCAACCCTAGCCTGTTTGAATTTTTCTTTGCCCATTGTCCAGAGTTGGTTCGGAGCTCAGTGGGTTGCACGGTTTTTGTGTGACAATAAAGTGAAAGTGAGATTTTTTCTGTATTTGGCTCCTTCTTTTCATGGAAAGATGTTTGAGAGAAAGGTTGAGAGAAAAAGAAAGCTTTAAGTGAAAAGGGAGCACCTTAAAAAGTAGATCTGCCTGTTTATGAAGCAGTCAACAAGACTAAAGAAATAAGAACAGTGTAAGCAGTAAACAGCCGGATACTTATTAAAACAGACTCTAACACAATTCATTGCCAACACAATTCATTGCCAACACCGCTGACATGGTGACATTATCATGACTGTTATCCATCACCTATACTGGCTGACATTTACTTCTTGGCACTTTTCCCAAGAGCATCTTCACAGAAACTACTTTTCACAGACTATCTTTACATGTGGACAGTGACTGAGTAATATTACCATTGTTGGCATGATCTTGTGTACTTAATGGCTCTCTTCTTGTGAATGAACAATGTCTCATTGAGATCTGATAAGTGAGTGATGGATCACATGACGAAACAAGGCACTGACACATTTATGACGTGTTGTTCTTTCACACTAGCGGAGAACAATTTCGTCACCTAGCAACCGTCCTCATTCTCATAACCTTCAGAACACTACTTTACATTAGTACTCTAAAAACATCCTCTCAGAGTAACACATCTCCACGTTTTTATAGGCAAAGAGATGAATTCATTATAACATAGTGACAGAAGAACTCTACGGTGCTCTAACAGGAATATTTTTTTACTCCTGTTGTTCAAAACTCTTCAGTGGAAAATGAAAGGAGGATATTGAAGAACTGTGCTGGTCGCTCTTTTCCATGTAATTACATTGAATTGAGACTGGAGATTTAAAGCTGCAAAAGGAACCTAAAATAACCATAAAAGTGTGGTTAAGTCCATATGACATTCCATGTCTGAAGTCATTTAATAGGTGTGCATTAAATTGTATTTGTTATTCACTTAAAGGGTTAGTTCACCCCAAAAATGAAATTGATGACATTAATGACTCACCCTAATGTCGTCCCACACCCGTAAGACCTCCGTTGATCTTCAGTACACAGTTTAAGATATTTTATATTTAGTCCGAGAGCTTATCCAAGTGTATACACGCTATACTGTCCATTCCCAGAAAGGGAATAAAAACATCATCAAAGTAGTCCATATGTGACATCAGTTAGTTCATTAGAATCTATTGAAACATCGGAAATACATTTTGGTCCAAAAATAACAAAAACTACGCCTTTATTCAGCATTGACTTCTCTTCCTGGTTAATAGCTAAATTGAGGTGATTATTATTGGTGAATAGCGCGATCGACAAGCAAAACTCATTTTTCCTTTCTATGAAAGAGAGTCAAAGAAGTTTGGAATGGCATGAGGGCAAGTAAATTACATTAATAAATACTATTTTAGTAATAAAATAGTATTTTTTTTAACAATTCATTTAACATAAGAACTATGAAAAAGCTCACTGCAACATTTCATTAAGTATTTTAAGCAATTAAGCCACGGTATGACATTTAAATTAAAAACTCTGTGTTCTTTTACCAAAACCTTTTGTTTATCAGCCGGTGTCTCGCCCAGGACACAGGGGGCACATTTCAATGGCCTTGTGGTCTTTAGCATTCTGCAAGAAGAATGATTCTTATCCAGGAGTCAATGAAAATTAGTAAATGTCACACGCACCCTTGTGCTGTGACATTTACTAATTTTCAAACCTCAAATAAAGATTATTTTCAAACCTCAAATAAAGATTCAAACGGTTGTGAATCAGCGAATCGATCAATGATTCGGATCGCATGCCAAACTGCTGAAATCACGTGACTTTGGTGATCCGAATCATTAATCGATTCACTGATTCATAAAAGTTTGAATCTTTATTTGAGGTTTAAACACAAACAAGGAAGAGAAGAGAATGCTGAATAAAGTCGTAGTTTTTGTTATTTTTAAATTTATCTACTAAATATAAAATATCTTAAACTGTGTTCTGAAGATGAACGGAGGTCTTACGGGTGTGGAGCGACATTAGGGTGAGTCATTAATGACATCAGTTTCATTTTTGGGTGAACTAACCCTTTAAGATCATCTTGGAATATTCATGAAAATTAAAAAAAAAACATTTTCTTTTTACACTACTGTTTAAAAGTTTGGGGTAAGATTTAAAGCAATATTCATTTCACCAAGGACACATTAAATACATCAAAAGTATGAGGTAAAGACATTTATGATGCAAAAAAATATATAAAAATAATTAAAAAAAATCAAATCAATCAAAAGCTCTGCTAAAAAGGTGGGTTTTAAGACCACACTTAAAAGCATCTACAGTCTGTGGGGTCCGCAAGTGGTCAGGGAGAGCATTCCACAGACTGGGTGCTGCAGAGCAGAAGGCCCGATCTCCCATAGTAGTACGGTGATTGTGGGAGTTTTAAGAAGATACAGAGAAACAGAGCGGAGGTTACGTGTGGATGTTTGTGTGGTGAGAAGTTCCTTGAGATGAGTGGGTGCGTCACCATGGATGCACTGGTGGGAAAGGAAGGAGATCTTGTACTCGATCTGGAGCGAGACAGGAAGCCAGTGGATTGATTTGAGAATGGGGGGGATATAGTTGTATTTGCGCACCCTCATGAGGATCCCTACACTGCAGCTTCTGGAGATTTTTGTCAGGGATGCCGATAAGGAGCGCATTGCAGTAGTCCAGCCTGGAGGAGACAAAGGGCGTGGACAAGCTTCTCCGCATCTACAAGTGTAAGTATGGGACCAAGTTTGGCAATGGATGGAGGTCTTACACAGATGTTTGATGTGAGCTTCAAAAGTGAGTTGCAATTCCATTCTGAATAAAATTCCATTCTGACCCCCAGGTTGGTGACTGATGTAGAAAGTGGAATTTCCTGATCAGAGAAAGCAATGCTAGTGATAACAGAATTCCGGACTGGAAGTGGAGAGCGGACTAAGATTGCTTCAGTCTTGGAGCATATATATATGTGGCATTAGAGGTAGAAATGTTTAAAAAAAATTAGTTGGCAAAATTGATCAAATCCATCTAGGATGTAGTGCTCAGCATCTGAGATTAGAGTTTGTGCATGTGTCGTGGTCCTTCGTGAGTTCACATCAGAGGCTCAGACGGAAGACAAGAATTTGTTTAATAAAGTCATTATTTCGTTTTCTTTTTTTGCACATGAAAACTATTCTCGTCGCTTCATAAAATTATTGTAGAAACACTGTGAGATGGGCTTTTAATGACGTCTTTTGAAACCTCTATCTCTTATCTGGAACATAGCCTACCTCAGAGCAGGTTAGCAGTGGAGCGTACGTTACTATGGTGATGAACACTGCTAAAAGCCAAACTACTATCATTGTGCTTGGCGCAATGCCGGGTTGGCGCAAACTAAAATGAAACCTGGTTAACCACCTAAACTGGCTTAATTATATAGGCCCCTGCAGTGTTGTCCTTTGTTGGATGTTTCACTGAGGTTCTCAGTTCTGCTACATCTGTTTATTTTGGTTTACTTTAGTTGTAATTGGTATTATTTTAATAAAGTTCTCCTGGACATGGATCTTTCCTTCACTATGGTTAATAGCTAAATTGAGGTGATTATTATTGGTGAATAGCTAATAATATCCACGAAAAAGAAAACGAAATAACGACTTTATTAAACAAATTCTTGTCTTCCGTCTGGGCCTCTGATGTAATTAATAAATATTATTTTAGTAATTTTAACATAAGAACTAAAAAAAAAAAGGTCAATGCAACATTTCATTAAGTATTTTAATCAATTAAGCCACAACATATGACATTTAAATTAAAACAGATTTATTAACTCTGTGTCCTTTTACCAAAACCTTTTGTTTATCAGCCAGTGTCTCGCCCAGGACACAGGGGGCACATTTCAATGGCCTTGTGGTCTTTAGCATTCTGCAAGAAGAATGATTCTTATCCAGGAGTCAATGAAAATTAGTAAATGTCACACGCACCCTTGTACACACACACACACCCACCCACACACCCACACCCACACACACACACACACACACACACACACACACACACACACACACACACACACACACACACACACACACACACACACACACACACACTTAATCCATAGAAGTCTTTAGGTTAATTAAGTCTTGA